>NC_081363.1:2752626-3040126 GCF_030684315.1 Stegostoma tigrinum | reverse complement strand
ATCTTCAAAGAACAGTCAAGAGAAAGCTTAATTAAAATGATCGGAATCAGGAGAGGCAGTGCTTAAGTAAATGACGAGAATCTCTTTCCAGTGACAAGGGATTGGTTAACTCTTAAACATATTCATGAAAGAGTTTATTTTAGATTTTGAAGGCGTCAAGGATATAGAGAGGAAGCAGGATTGTGCCATTGAGATAGAAGATCAGCCAGGAATGCTCTACTCCTGCTGCTTATTTCTCTATGACCACAGGTCCCAGATTTAAAGTGACTGGCCAAAGGACTAGTGGTGAGTTGGAAATAAACAGTGAGCTGTTCTTATTTGCGACTGCAGGTGATGGCAGCAGGTTAAATATGAACTTTCAAACAGGAATTTTATATGTATGTAAAGACAAATTGCAACTCTGAGGAGAAAGAGCAGCGAATGGGATTACAGATCTTTGAGTATGATTGACTAAAACTGCTCACGCATCAGATTTACAAGCTATTTGCTTCCATTTTCAAACCGGAATGTGCTGCCTAAGGGACACACATCCCATGAATTCTGGAGACACTCAGCCTGAAGACCAGCCGACAGAGACACTGCTAAGCCAATTACTGCACACCAAGCTTCTGGGTTCTCAACACCAACCTCTGGAACGCCTCTTCCAGGATCTGGATTCCCAGTTCCAGCCTGTGGTGGCCACATGGTCATCATTTTGCCAGATTTTTGGTGGGATTTGAGTGTCACCTTATGCCACGGTAGGATTGCAATCCCAATCCCAAAACAGTCAGGCTGGGATTCATCAGTCCAGAAACACACAGCTGTCACAGAGCAGCTCTGTCCCCAGGTGAGAATGCAATTACCTGGTGCGCTTCGAGACAGGGCTGTAGGTGGGAGCTGACCATTCCCAGCTGGGCTTCACACTCCTGATGGGCCACATTGAATTTATTCTGCTCCACCTCAGACTTCATCTGATGCAGATGTAAATCAACCAATGAGCGCACTTTCTGAAAAATAAATCAAAATCACCCTCATTATCACTTTTACCCATTAAACAGGCCAATCCATCAGCCTCCTCCCATCCCCTTCAATCAGCTGCATCAACATAGCCTTCTCTCCCTTCCTCCCTCAGGGACTTCTTCAGCTCCTCCTGAAATACATCTTCACTGTTCATTGCAGTCGATCCCAGCGGTTACAAGCCCCACTTTCTCTAATTTACTGTTGATTACCTTGTACTTCTGGACCTTTTCTCTCCCCTCCCAATGAAACCACCTCCTGTGCATCTACTCCACTCAAACATGCAACAATTTTAAATTCCTCCTCAGCCTCCTCTTTTCTAGTGAAAGGAGCCCCAGCCTACTGAGACTCTCCTAATAACTGGATTAGATCTGGTTTTGTGAACCTTCACTTGAATAGTCTCCAGTGCATCTGTATCTTCTTATAACGTGGAATCCTGAACAGTGCGCAGCGCCCCAAGGATGCTTTCTAAGCAAGATCTTCACTTTTATTGTTGCTCCCATGATCGTGCCAGGAAAACTGGGCTCATATTTTGCCTTCATATTATTGCAGACACATCCTTTAATTCTGAGTGACCTTCCCTCCAGGTGTTAGCTGTGGCTCAATGGCTCACTGTCTTGATTCCATTTTGGAAGTTTGCAAGTTCAATTCCCTTTCCTGGAACCTGACCCAGAGTCGATGCTGATGTTCCCAGTGAAATACTGAAGGAGTGCTACACTGCTGGAGGTGCAAGCTGTCATGAGATAGTTGTCACTACCCATTCAGAAAAAGCTTCAGTATGCTTTTTGCAAGAAAAGCCATTATTCACCCTTAACTGAGAGCAGGGATATCTGCTCATTATCTCATCGCCCCTCGTACACATCCTACTCTGTACAAATTACCTGTCGCATTTCCTACATTTTCACTTCATTGGCTGTCATGAGCTTTGGAAATGCTGAGGTTATCCAAGGCGCTATAACAAGGCAAGTTATTCCTGTCCAGGCAATAATCATTAGGCCCTTTGTTCGAAGCAGCGGGTTGTAAAGGCCTGAGTCCGAGTTGCCAAGCCACGCTATTGGGTCCACACGGGACCCAAAATCGGCACACGTCCGCAATTATCTCACCTCCCAGTTTTGGCAGAGCTCCGCCTGCATTTCGTCAACAATTCGCTTCTTCTCAGGAGTTAAAATAACTTTGATTTTATCTGTTGCTTCAAGAAAACGTTCATAGATCCCAGAATCAAATCTCCTGATTGTTTCCTGTGAGGAACATAACATTAATGAGCCTCTGTTTACTTCCATTACATCACCAGAGCTTTTCAAGGGAGAAGGTTCTCGATTTCCTCTGCCGTTCCTGTGAAGAGGTGTTTCCGAATGACATCCCTAAACAACCTGTCCCGATATTGAAGGGTCACTACCCTTGCTGTAGACTCCCTCTTACCAAGGGCAGCAGCTTCTCTTCATTCGATCACCCTCTTAATCTTCTACATGTGAGGAAATACAATGATTGAAACCTGTGCTCCCGACTTAGCCCCTCAGTGACGGAATGTTCAGCACCAACTGTTATCCTTTATCGCCGTATGGAGTCAGAACAGAACCGCGTGGCCCAGCCCCTGGCCCATGGAGACCTGCAGGTGAGTGCCTACCTGATGCTTCACAATGAGTTCCTGTGGGGAGCCTCTGTCCTTAAGAAACTGCATGGCTCCCTCGATGCACGCTTCGATCTGTCTTCTCGATACATCAAAGTCCCTCTTGACATCAGCTTCTGACACTGAGCCCTCATCCACTTGGGCTGGTTTGGCACCTAGTGCTTCAGTGCCCACCTGGGCCGGAGAGAGAGAGGCGTAAACACTGCTTCCTTCAATATCTCACACACACACACTCACAGAAACACACACACACACACACACACAGACACACACACACACACACACACACAGAGACACACAGACACACACAGACACACACTCACACACACACACACACTCACACACACACAGACACACTCTCACACACTCACACTCACACACACACACAGACACACACACACACTCACACACAAACACACACACAGACACACACTCACAGACACACACGCACACACAGACACACACACGCACACAGACACACACACACACAGACAAAAACACACACAGACACACACAGATACATGCACACACGCACACACAAACGCACACACACGCGCACGCACACCCACACAGACACACACACATGCGCGCGCACACAGACACACAAGCACACAAACACATGCACACACACGCACAGACACACACACGCACAAGCACACACACACATGCGCGCGCACACACACACACACACACTCACAGACACACACACTCACAGACACGCACACATACACACACTCACACACACATACACATACAAACACACACACATGCACACACGCGCAGACACACACGCGAGTGTGCACACACACACACACATACACATATACACATACACACGCATACACACGCGCGCACACATACACACGCGCACACACACAGACACAGACACACACACATACACATACACATATACACATACACACGCACGCAGACACACGCGCACAGACACACACGCGCACACACAAACACACACACACACACACAGAGACACACACACACACATATACACACACATACACATACACAAACACACACACACACACAAACATACACATGCACACCCACATACACATACATACACACAGACACCCACACGCGCACGCACACACACACACCCACACAGACACACTCACACACACACATACACACACACACACACACACACACATACACATTCACGCACACATACACATACACACAGACACACACACACATACACATGCACACTCAGACACACACACGTGCACGCGCACACACACACACACACACACACACACACACACACACAAACACTCACACACACAGACACACACAGGCACACACATACACGTACATACACACAGACACACACACACACACACACATACACACACAGACACACACACACGTACACATACACACACACATACACATGCACACTCAGACACACACACACGTGCGCGCGCGCACACATACAGACACACACTCACACACACACAGACACACACACACATACATACACATACATACAGACACACACATGCGCACACACATGTGCGTGCACACACACATACACAGACGCACACACACACACTCACACACATACAGAGACACACTCACACGCACACAGACACGCACGCACACATACGCACGCACAGACACAAACACACGCACACACACACACGCACACATGCACACATGCACAATCCCAGACATACATACACATGCAGATACACACTCATACACTGGTACACAAGCGCATACACACACATACACATATACATATATAGACACACATACACACAGACAGACACACACACACACCCACACAACGACACAATCACAGAGACACACATCCAGTAACATTTTGAGACACACACTCACACACGCAGTGAAAAATCATTTTAAGAGGTCTGTATCGAAATGAATAGGATTATGCTCAATGTCCAGCTGCATTATTTTGCCAATTCTACAAACCACATTTTCAGAGTGCTGTTCGTATCTTCAAAGAACAGTCAAGAGAAAGCTTAATTAAAATGACCGGAATCAGGAGAGGCAGTGCTTAAGTAAATGACGAGAATCTCTTTCCAGTGACAAGGGATTGGTTAACTCTTAAACATATTCATGGAAGAGTTTATTTTAGATTTTGAAGGCGTCAAGGATATAGAGAGGAAGCAGGATTGTGCCATTGAGATAGAAGATCAGCCAGGAATGCTCTACTCCTGCTGCTTATTTCTCTATGACCACAGGATCCAGATTTAAAGTGACTGGCCAAAGGACTAGCGGTGAGTTGGAAATAAACAGTGAGCTGTTCTTATTTGCGACTGCAGGTGATGGCAGCAGGTTAAATATGAACTTTCAAACAGGAATTTTATTTGTATGTAAAGACAAATTGCAACTCTGAGGAGAAAGAGCAGCAAATGGGATTACAGATCTTTGAGCATGATTGACTAAAACTGCTCACGCATCAGATTTACAAGCTTTTTGCTTCCATTTTCAAACCGGAATGTGCTGCCTAAGGGACACACATCCCATGAATTCTGGAGACACTCAGCCTGAAGACCAGCCGACAGAGACATTCATGTCACTGCTCGGTCAGGCCTCTTGATTACTGCACGTATAGCCTTCTGGATTCCCGCTCCCAACTCTGGATTCCCGGCACTAGGCTCTGGATTCCCTGGCTAGGGACTATGTTCCAAAGAACAGCCATATTGAACTCAAAACATTAACTCTGCTTCTCTCTCCAAGACCTGATGAGATTCTTCCACATTTTCCTGGACCAGCGTCCAGGATTTCTGGAGCCATAGTTTATATACCTGCTGTCTCTAAGACAGGAAACCAGGAAAAAGACCAAGAATGCCCAAGGAGACAATTGGAGATGTGCAGTCGGAATACCGGGATCTGAAACCCATTGCGGAGACAATGGGAAAATTGATTATCTGGTTACCAAACAGGGAGACTCTGTGCGACTCACTGCTTCCTCGGCTTCTGCATGCTCCTTGGAATACTGCAGGAATTGTGAAATGTAGGTTATTATTGATTTCTCATCAGGATTGCTAACGGCAACATCTGAGGAAAGAAAACACCCCTGTCAAAGTAATAATTATACTAACACCCAAATCTTTTCTTCTATAAACCCACAATACCTTCCTTATATAAACCACAAAACCCTTCATCATATAATCCCGTAATTCCTTCTTTATATCAACCCAAATATCTTTGTTATACAAACCTCAAACCACCTGTCATATAAACCCCCAAATGCTTCACTACACAAACCCAAAATGCTTTCCTTATATAAACTCTCAATCCCTTCAATATGTAAACTTCCAAACCCCTTCATTTCATAAACTCCCAAGTCCCTCATCATATAAATGTCCAACCCCTTCAACTTGTAAATAGTCAACCCCTTGATTATATAAACCTACAGCTTTGGATCAGATAAACTAAAGAAACATGTGATTATATAAAACCCAAAACCCTCACCCAGGTCCCTCATGGTACAAACCTCCAAACCCAGCAATTATATAAACATAATAAACTTCAATTGTACTAATAATTGATGAGATAAAATCAATATAAACTCCTGAAACTCTGAATTATATAAACCCCCGAACCTCTCGTTTACCTCAGTGTACAGAACACACTCATGGCTATCTAGTATTCTATTTATAACCTTCCAAACCCTTGATTAAATTCCAGTCTTGGCTTTCCATTATTCTATGTGTAACTAGCCCAAAACCTAACCAGTTTCCTCTCTTCGTTCCTTCTTTTCCTCCCTGCCTCACAGCAGTTTGCCCTGATTCCTCGATCTGACCGTTCTCACCCTTTGCTTCCAGTAGCCTGGGGATTTTCAGCTCCTGTTCTGCAACTTTGAACGCCATTTCCAGATTCTCCATGTCCGGCCTCTGCTTGAGTTCCTGCAGATCCAGCAGGCCAGGTCGGAGAGCATTAATAATGGCAACAAAAGCCAAGCCATTTCTCCAACTGGAGCTGAAATCTTGGACAGTGAATCCCAGGGCCCTGAAACAGAGCATCAGCCAATTTTGTATCAAATACACTATATATTTGAAAGGGGAATATTTACAAGGTTGGAGAGAAACAAGTAGGCGAACAGGAGGCTGGTAGAACACAGCAAGCCAGGCAGCATCTGGAGGAAAGGAGCAGTCAACATTTTGGGTATTACACATCTTCAGGATGGGATTGGGGAATGGGACTAAATCAATAACTTTTGCAAAGGCTCAGTACAGGTATGAGGGGCGAATGGCATTCCTCCATATAACTCCATGTGGGGATTGAACAACAATATTTAACCCTGAGCTCCTTACTCTGTTTTTTCCTGAACCCACTGCAGTAAAGATGTTCTTGCTGACATTTTCTTTCCTAAATGGATCGGCGCTTCCCCTCTCTGCGGGGATAATGCTGCCGGTGAGGAATTCAAAGCAGGTGAAGGCTCCACAAGGCTCTGCCTCGATGCGAGACCACTAGTAAGTTTCTCAACCTGTTAAGAAAAATAACAAAATCAGGAAAGTCTTGGAAACAGTGCACAGAAAAAACTGTTCCAATTGGCAAATGAATCAAAAACCAGACGACTCCAATTGGAAGAGGCTAAAGGTGACATTGCTATATCGTCAGCCAATTGGAATTCAGCTTGCGGAGTTGGACCTGGATTGACAGACCATATGTTTTATTTTTGCAATTTGGTTACCATGGTGATCATTTTCACCTGAGGCTAAAAATTTATTTTTAACAAAGAACATCAAAGGCTATTGCACAGAAAGTAAATTCAAAGCTGTAAAAGACAATTTGGAAAAAGTTAACCTAAGCAACAAAAATGAAGACGGGCCATATTCCAAGTAATATCCTTTACAAACAGTCAACCCCAGTGAAATATCACTTCTTTGTTTTATTTTCTTTATTCATTCACAAGATGAGGGCATTGCTGGCCAGGCAGCATTTATTGCCCATCCCTCCCCACCTCTCTCTTTCTGATGGTCAGCTGGTCTCTGCCCCTTGCCAGGGTTTGTGTGGAATTCCTCCTTGGTCCTGTTTGTAGGACAGTAAGCACTGAGGACCTGTGCTGATTCCTCATTCAGGTGAGCTGGAGAGTCACAGGGTGCTTACCTACCAGGCAAGGCCCAAGTCAGGGAATCAGTGTGTGATTTTTCAAATTTCTTTCTCCTTTATTCATTCTCAGGATGAGGGTGTCACTGGCCAGGCAGCATTTATTGCCCATCCCTAATTGCCCAGAGAGATCTCGGTGTCCATGTACACAGATCCTTGAAAGTTGCCACCCAGGTTGACAGGGCTGTTAAGAAGGCATACAGTATTTTAGCTTTTATTAATAGAGGGATCGAGTTCCGGAAACAAGAGGCTATGGTGAAGCTGTACAAAACTCTGGTGCGGCCGCACTTGGAGTATTGTGTACAGTTCTGGTCACCGCATTATAAGAAGGATGTGGAAGCTTTGGAAAGGGTGCAGAGGAGATTTACTAGGATGTTGCCTGGTATGGAGGGAAGGTCTTACGAGGAAAGGCTGAGGGACTTGAGGCTGTTTTCATTAGAGAGAAGAAGGTTGAGAGGTGACTTAATTGAAACATATAAAATAATCAGAGGGTTAGATAGGGTGGATAGGGAGAACCTTTTTCCTAGGATGGTGATGGCGAGCACAGGGGGGCATAGCTTTAAATTGAGGGGTGAAAGATATAGGACAGATGTCAGAGGTTTTTTCTTTACTCAGAGAGTAGTAAGGGAATGGAATGCTTTGCCTGCAACGGTAGTAGATTCGCCAACTTTAGGTACATTTAAGTCGTCATTGGACAAGCATATGGACGTACATGGAATAGTGTAGGTTAGATGGGCTTGAGATAGGTATGACAGATCGGCACAACATCGAGGGCCAAAGGGCCTGTACTGTGCTGTAATGTTCTATGTTCTATGTTCTATGTTCTATGTTCTATGTTGAGGGGGGACGTGATTGAGGTCTACAAAATCATGAGAGGTATAGACAGGGTGGATAGCAAGAAGCTTTTTCCCATAGTGGGGGGCTCAGTTATTAGGGTGACGATTTCAAGGTGAGAGTGGAAAGTTTAAGGGAGATATGTGTGTAAAGTTCTTTACGCAGAGGGTGGTGGGTGCCTGGAACATGTTGCCAGCGGAGGTGGTAGAGGCAGACACAATAGTATCTTTTAAGATCTATCTGGACAGATACATGAATGGGATGGGAGCAGAGGGATACAGAACCTTGGAAAATAGGCGATAGGTTTGGATAGAGGATCTGGATTGGAGGGGTGAAGCACCTGTTCCTGTGATGTATTTTTCTATGTTTTTTGTTCTTTGGTTTCTGGCAGGGTCATAGCTCACCTGTGAGGTTGCAGAAAATCTCCACTGCATTGGGATTTTGGAGTTGCTGGCTTCAGGGAGCGAGTGTGAGGAGAATATAGTGGGTTTCTTCTTTGTGCCAGGGTGTTCCTTTAGAGGGCTGAGATACCCTAGTGGTTACAGTACAGGGACTATCTGAGGAACATTGGTGCATTAGGTCGGCTTTTAAAAACAATGAGATTTTTGCATTTGCCATCACTGTTTCTGTTTTCTATTCCAGATCAATAAATTGTATTTAAATGAGATGTCACAATGGGATTTGAACCCACGTCCTCACAGTCCAAAGGTGTGCAGGTTCGTGTGGACTGATCATGCTAAGTTGTCCATACTGCTCAGTAATGTTTAGGTTAGGTGGGTTAGACAGGAATAGGGGAATGGGTCTGGGTGGGATGCTCTTCGGTGGGGCAGAATGGACTTGATAGGCCGAATGACCTGTTTCCACAATGTCGGGGTTCTATGATTCTATAATGATTTTGCGATTAACCTCAGATCTGGGTTATTAGCGCAGTGACATTCCTACTACACCACCATCTCCCAAAGTGGCACCAACAGAGAAAGACAGTCTTAACTCCCACGAATCCAGTAAAATACACACCTGGAAATATACTATAAGGGACCAAATCAGCCCCAAGATGATGGTAGGTTTCCCATTCACAATGTCTGGAACATTAATGTTCACCAACTTTACCTGAAATATCAAAGGAAACAGCAGTTACTGACTAGTAGTTCTGGCAAAAAGCAAATACCTTAACACATCAAGCAAAAGGAAAATGAGGTAACTGACCGATTTACTCCTTAAAAAATTGAGAGCAGTTGTGATGTTGCTCCTCCAGTGAATAGGATTGGACTGAGTTCTCTCACGTACCTACAGGGACACAAATCAGACATGTGTTACCGCACATCACAGTGAACAATATCTCCGTCGCCAATCCTTCACCAGCCTCCGATCATCTCAGCTTTCCCACTAGACTCCCCGCTTTCAGTGTGCCGCCAAACTCAATTCCCAACTGTTTAAGGACAATTTTTGAATTGTGGTTCTGCTCCCAGCACAGCAATGAAGGAGATCTCATTAAAATTAATCTCATTGTAAATTAAAAGTGGCGCCCTGTGTGACTGTGTGAAAGGTATACTCTCCCTCCCTGCCCTCCTTGAGCTCCCTCAAGCCTTGGACACAGTGACTACTCCATCCTTCTCCAAAACCTCTTCACAAAGTCACTAGAAACACCAGGATCACAAGGTCACAATGTTCTATTGAGCTGGCCACAAGGAACCACATGGTGCCAGGTGTACCCTCTTGTCAGAACAGGAGGTGAAAAAGTAAAAGCTTTTATCTCAGAAACATGACAATGTCAGCTTTCAGGTGAAGGTGTACAACAGGACAATGGTCATCATGAGTTGCTCTCCCCCATCCATTGACTAAAAGGATTTGAACAGGTGACTAATTTAGCATAAAGTGTGAAAAAGGACGTATCAACAAATGCCCAGGGTCAGAGGAGATTCTTTATCAGGTGGTCCTTGTCGTGGTCAGTTTTCTTCACGGAGTTGTCTTCTACAGATGGAAGGTGGGCCAGCTGACAGCTCACTGAGAGAGCAGAATGTTGCCTTTATAACTTTAGTGAGATCTACACGTTGGTACTTCATGTTTATTTTTTGAGTTCACTCTAAACAGCCGCTTCTCAACAAACTTAACAAACTGCCCGAAAATTCCTTATGAATATGACGCTGATTATATTGGGTAACTTTGGACACAAACTCCCAAAAGCTTACACCACTCTCACCTGATGGCACTGTTATCATCTAATCTTAGCTGGAGGGGATTCTATTCCTACTCCTGCACCATTACCTCACTATGACCGCTCCTATTTCTCAGTTACACGTGTAAATTGAGGACACCCCAGCTCTACCCATCACTGCCTCTCTTCATTCCTCTACTGTCTGCAAATTATCGGATGGCTTATCTGACATCGAGGACCGGATCAGCAAGAATTCCCTCAAATTAAATACTAGAAAGGCTGAAACTCAAGTTACACTCCCTGTTCCAAAATCCATTCCCTTACAAATGATCCTTTACAAAAATCCATCCCTCTCCTGGGCAACATTCTGATAATGTTTATAACCTTGGTGTTGCATTTAGTCCTGAGATGAGCTTCTGCCCAATACTGCTGTCATCATGAAGACCACCCATTTCCACCTCAGTGACATCAGCTGACTTCACCTGTGTCTTGGCCTATCCACGACTCAGGCCCTCATTCATGCCCCCTTGACCTCTCTACTTGGCTATTCCAATACACTTCTGGCAGGTCTCCACATTCTATTGCTCATAAACTCGAAGCCAGTCAAATCATTGCTCCCCACGCCTTAAGTCGCATTCAGTCCCATTGCCTCTGTATTCATCGGCCGACATCAGTTATCACATAAGCAACTGTTTCAAAACATTCTTTTAAAGATTTTGAAAAGCAAGTGATTGGCGAGTAGCAGCGAACATTGTGGAAACAGCTGTTTGAGAAGCAGTAGGTGAAGTGGTTGCAGACGAACTGGATCCAAGGGCCTGGGTGGCAACAAGATGCTGATTAGTGACCAGTTATGCATGACAAAGCCTTTTGCTGCCAATAACTGTGCAATTGAATGAGATAGGGAGCAGTGATTTGATTTCCAAGAGCAGAGGAGCCGTCTCTGTTCTCTGCAGTTAAAAGCTATCTTAAACCTGAAGAAAACAAGTTCATCTTTTTTTTTCAGTAGTTGCTGTAAGCTGTGACTTTTGACAATACATCAGAAACCTTTGTAAGTGAACCAGACACTGTGTCTTTGCAAATCAGTGGAAGCGCCTGGAGAAAGACAGATAACATTCTGATGAGCAAAAGAACCATAAAAATCATCTCAGCAAATCCTCAGTAGGGAACATAGAGATGCTTTCAAGCTTTCCTTCATCCATATGCTAGTTTTCCTGGCTTTTTATGTGTGTGTGTGTGTGTGTGTGTGTGTGTGTGTGTGTGTGTGTGTGTGTGTGTGTGTGTGTGTGTGTGTGTGTGTGTGTGTGAGCCTCCATGCATCTGCATGTGTATGTATGTGTGACTTGCAATAAATAATTATTCTTGTTTGGTACAGAAGCCTGGTCAAGGATTTCTATCAGCTTGGGTCTGAAAGCCAAGTAAACTGGGGTATTGGAGCCAATCTACCATCCTCTGAGAAAAAAGAACAGGAAATAACATCACCAATGCAGGAAATGACATCACCAACCCAAGGAAACCTAACCAGATAAATAGAAAGCGGGACATAACACCAGCGCTTCGTCGGAGGCTCACTGATGATGTTATCTAGAATGGTGACGAAACGTCTGACAACGAACCTTCCAGCTCAGCGAGCAAGCTCACATCCATTGGGTGTACTTTCTAAAATCGTTAACTTGCAGTGATGACTGCAGGAATTAAGGGGGAATTATTTCTAACATCCCCAAGAAGAGATAGGCGCTCTTTTCTGACGCCGTCCTTTTCTTCTGTTCATTAATGGGATGAGGGTGTCACTGGCCAGGCAGCATTCATTGCCCATCCCTAATTACCCAGAGGGCAGTTGAGAGCCAACCATATTGTTGTGAGTCTGGAGTCACATGTAGGCCAGACCAGGGAAGGATGGCAGCTTCCTTCCCTAAAGGGCATTAGTGAACCAGATGGGTTTTTCCCTACAATTGAAAATGGATTCATGGTCATCATTAGATTCTCAATTCCAGATATTCATTGAGTTCCAATTCCGCCATCTGCCCTGGCAGGATTCAAACCCAGGTTCCCAGAACATTATTTGAGTCTCTGGATTAAAAGCCCAGCAATAATACCAACTAGGCTGTTGCCTTCCCACATTGATCCTTCCCCTATATCGACCCGATTTTAATCATCCCACCATTGGGAACCGTGTTTTCACCTGTCTGGGCTCCAAGCTGTCTATCTTTCTACCTCACTATCCTGCTTGGGGCACTCCTTCAATATAGCTCCATGTGTCCATCTGACCGAATAGCTGTGGCTTGGCATCACGTTGCGTATTATAATACCCCTTTGAAGCATCTTGTCAATTTTTGTTACAGTCATATAAGTTCCGGTTGTTATGTTCCTCATTTATAATAGTAGCAACTCAGGCTATTTGGCTCAGCTGGTCTTGTTGATGTTTGTCCTTGACAGTCGTTGTACTGGACTCAGACCTGGAATGCCAAGCAGCATCTCAGGAGCATAAAGGCTGACGTTTTAGGCCTAGACCCTTCATCAGAGAGGGGGAGGGGGTGAGGGAACTGGAATAAATAGGGAGAGAGGGGGAGGAGGACCGAAGATGGATAGAGGAGAAGATAGGTGGAGAGGAGAGTATAGGTGGGGAGGTAGGGAGGGGATAGGTCAGTCCAGGGAGAGCGGACAGGTCAAGTGGGTGGGATGAGGTTAGTAGGTGGAAAATGGAGGTGCGGCTTGAGGTGGGAGGAAGGGATGGGTGAGAGGAAGAACAGGTTAGGGAAGCGGAGATGGGTTGGGCTGGCTTTGTGGTGCAGTGGGGGGAGGGGAAGAACTGGGCTGGTTGTGGGATGCAGTGGGGGAAGGGGAGATTTTGAAGCTGGTGAAGTCCACATTGATACCATTGGGCTGCAGGGTTCCCAAGCGGAATATGAGTTGCTGTTCCTGCAACTTTCGGGTGGCATCATTGTGGCACTGCAGGAGGCCCATGATGGACATGTCATCTGAGGAATGGGAGGGGGAGTGGAAATGGTTTGTGACTGGGAGGTGCAGTTATTTATTGTGAACCGAGCGGAGGTGTTCTGCAAAGCGGTCCCCAAGCCTCCGCTTGGTTTCCCCGATGTAGAGGAAGCCACACCGGGTACAGTGGATGCAGTATACCACATTGGCAGATGTGCAGGTGAACATCTGCTTGATGTGGAAAGTCATCTTGGGGCCTGGGATGGGAGTGAAGGAGGAGGTGTGGGGGCAAGTGTAGCACTTCCTGCGGTTGCAGGGGAAGGTGCCGGGTGTGGTGGGGTTGGAGGGGAGTGTGGAGCGGACAAGGGAGTCATGGAGAGAGTGGTCTCTCCAATTGCCTTCCGGGGAGACCACTGTCTCCGTGATTCCGTTGTCCGCTCCACACTCCCCTCCAACCCCACCACACCCGGCACCTTCCCCTACAACCACAGAAAGTGCTACACTTTCCCCCACACCTCCTCCCTCACCCCCACCCCAGGCCGCAAGATGACTTTCCATATTAAGCAGATGTTCACCTGCACATCTGCCAATGTGGTATACTGTATCCATTGTACCCGGTGTGGCTTCCTCTACATTGGGGAAACCAAGCGGACACTTGGGGACCGCTATGCAGAACACCTCTGCTTGGTTCGCAATAAACAACTGCACCTCCCAGTCGCAAACCATTTCAACTCCCCCTCCCATTCCTTAGATGACATGTCCATCATGGGCCTCCTGCAGTGCCACAATGATGCCACCCGAAGGTTGCAGGAACAGCAACTCATATTCCGCTTGGGAACCCTGCAGCCCAATGGTATCAATGTGGCCTTCACAAGCTTCAAAATCTCCCCTTCCCCCACCGCGTCCCAAAACCAGCCCAGCTTGTTCCCTCCCCCCACTGCATCCCAAAACCAGCCCAGCCCGTCCCCTCCTCCCTAACCTGTTCTTCCTCTCACCTATCCCCTCCTCCCACCTCAAGCCGCACCTGCATTTCACACCTACTAACCTCATCCCGCCTCCTTGACCTGTCCGTCCTCCCCGGACTGACCTATCGCCCCCCCTACTTCCCCACCTACACTCTTCTCTCCACCTATCTTCTCCTCTATCCATCTTCGATCTGCCTCCCCCTCTCTCCCTATTTATTTCAGAACCCTCTCCCCATCTGCCTCTCTGATGAAGGGTCTAGGCCCGAAACGTCAGCTTTTGTGCTCTTGAGATACTGCTTGGCCTGCTGTGTTCATCCAGCTTCACACTTTGTTATCTTGGATTCTCAAGCATCTGCAGTTCCCATTATCTCTGACCTGGAATGTGTGGTTTGTCTCATGGGGAGTGATGGACAGGCGACGTTTGTGTCAGCTGAAGATGAAAAGCCTAAGAGACAAGATGTGTGATCCTGAGGGGTCTTTCAATACTAGGAGTCATGAGTTCAAAGTGAGAGGAGGAAAGTTTAAGGAAGATATGTGTGGAAAGTTCTTTACGCAGAGGGTGGTGGGTGCCTGGAACGCATTGCCAGTGGAGGTGGTAGATGCAGACACGTTAGCGTCTTTTAAGATATATTTGGACAGGTACATGGATGGGCAGGGAGCAAATGGACATAGACCGTTAGAAAATAGATGACAGGTTAGACAGAGGATCTTGATCGGCGCAGGCTTGGAGGGCCGAAGGGCCTGTTCCTGTGCTGTAGGTTTCTTTGTTTCTTTGACCAGATACGTGTGGGGAGGATGTTTCCCCTTGTGAGGGAATCTAGAACTAGGAGTCACTGTTTTAAAACAGAGTGCACGTTTACACACTAAACTAAACTCAAGGAGTGTAGATTTTGCATTTTGAGGATGTAAGAGATTATTGTAATAATTCTTTTCTCTCAGATGGTTGTGAGTCCTTGGAACTGTCTTCCTGAAAAGGTCCTTGAATATTTTTAAGGTAGAGGTGGACAGATTCTTGGTAAAGAAGGAAGTAAACGGTTATCAGGAGGAATGCAGATTTGAAGCTACAATCAGCTCAGCTATGATCTTAATGATGGAACGGGCTTGAGGGACCAGATGGTCTGCTCCTGCTCCTTTTCCATATCTTCATTCGTATGTCCAAGAAACATTCCCTTCCCCTTCGACAGTGAGCTCCACATTCTCACAATTCTCTGACTCAAGCGTGTGCCTGATTGGATTTATGAGGGCCTCTCTTATACTGTTGGCCTCTCGTTCTGGTCTCGCTTGCAAGTGCCAAACCCCTTGATAATTTTGAAGACCTCTATCAGGTCACCCCTCAGCCTTCTTGTTTCTAGAGAAAAGATCCCCAGCCTGTTCAGTCTATTCCTGAGAGCTGTCACTGTACATGTGACCACTGACAAGAAGCAGTTGGTGGGGAATGAAGCTGCTTCAGTGGGATAGGTTCTTGGACCAAGTCTCCAGGAACGCAACCACAGTTGGCAGCCCTAGGTTCACATCAGCTGAATGTCCTTTGTGTTGTGATCTGGCTCATCATACTAGGGTTACAGGCTGATTAACTCCAACAGTAACTGTATCCCTCAGTTCCCTTCTCACCATCTGCTGTCCTGAGAGAACCTCCAGTAAATCCAAGAGCCTGTGTCCATCCTGAAGATCCTGGAACAAGTCCCGAATGGCAGATGGGGTCTCGTGCTATTGGAAAGCAAAAGCAGGATGTTAGTCTGATCCATTTATCACTCCTCCCTTCACTGAATGTCTCAGTGCCTCTTGTCTCGAAGTCTGGTGGGGTTGAATCCAACTCCAGAGCCTTGAGTATTCTTTATTATTCCTTTCTGGAATGTTCTGGCGTCACTGGCCAGGCAGCAATAATTGCCCATCCCTAATTGCCTAGAGGGCAGTTGTGAGTCAATCTATTTGCTGTGGGTCTGGAGTCACATGTAGGCCAGACCAGGTAAGGATGGCAGTTTCCTTCCCTAAAGGACATTAATGAACCAGTTGGGTTTTTCCAACAATCTACAATAGATTCACTGTCACCATTAGATTCTTAATTCCAGACATTTTTACTGAATTGAAATTCCACCATCTGCCGTGGTGGGATTTGATCTCAGGTCCCCAGAACACTATCTGGGTCTCTAGATTACCAGTCCAGTGATAATACCACTAGGCCATCACCTCCCCTGCTAGCGATGAAAGCACCCCCTGTTATTATAACATGTTAAAATTCAATCTAACATGTCTTTAGTGCAGCACTCGGAGGAAGGACCTGCATTGTCAAGTAAGATATTAAACACCTCAGATGATTCCCATGGCACCAAGTCGAAGAATAGTGACTGAGCAGTTTAGGCCAATACTCAGAGGAGTTTAAAAGAATGAGAGGGGATCTAACTTATATAAGATGCTGAAGCTGATTGGAGAGAGTAGGCACAGAGAGGATGTTTCATTTTGTGGGTGAATAGAATGAGAAGTTATAGCTTTAGCGGGGAGCAGATTTAAAACAAAGATGAGGAGAAATTACCTCACTCAAAGGATCATGAATCTGTGGAATTCACCATCTCAGAGTGCGATGGATGCTGAGACTTTGGGAAAATTTAAGGAGGCTCAAATGGCTGAATAGCCTGCTCCTGCTCCCAGTTCTTATGTTGTTATCATGGGTGACTTCAATCTACATATTAACTGGACTAACCAAACCAGAAGCAATGCAATGGAGGAGGGTTTCCTGGAATGTATGAGGGACGGTTTCCTTGACCAATCTAGGAACCAACTAGAACGTGGGCCATCATAGACTGGGTATTGCGTAGTGAGAGTGGGTTAATCAGCAATGTAATGGTGCAAGAGCTTTTGGGGAAGAGTGACCATAATATGGTAGAATTCTTCATTAAGAATGGTGATGATTTTCCAGCATTCTGTAGACTCTGGAAGAGTCCCAATGGACTGGAGGGTAGCTAATGTAACTCCCCTCTTTAAAAAAGGAGGGAGAGAGAAAATGGGTAATTATAGCCGGGTTTGCCTGGCATCGGTGGTGGGGAAAATGCTGGAGTCAATTATTAAGGTTGGAATAACTGAGCATTTAGAACACAGTGACAGAATTGGTCCCAGTCAGCCTGGATTCACTAAAGGGAAATCATGCTTGACAAATCTTCTGGAATTTTCTCCGGATGTGACCAGCTGAATGGACAAGGTGAATCAGTAGATTTTGTGTATCTGGACTTTCAAAAGCTTTTGACAAGGGTCCACATGAGAGATTAGTGAGGAAAATTAAAGCTCATGGTATTGGAGGCAATGTATTGACAGGGATAGAGAACTGGTTGGCGGACAGGAAGCAGAGAGGTGGAATAAATGGGTCTTAGTGACGAATGCGATGCTGCAGGGTTCACTGCTGGGACCCCAGCTGCTCACAATATACATGAACAACTTGGACGAAGGAACTGAATGTACAGATGATACTAAGCTGGGTGGCAGCGTGTGCTGTGAGGAGGATGCTAAGAGGCTGCAGGGCGAGGGGGCAAATGTAATATAATGTGGATAAAAGTGGATAACCTCACATTGGTCACAAAAACAGGAAGGCAGATTAATATCTGAGTGGTGGCAGCTTAGGAAAAAGTGAGGGGCAACGAGACCTGGGTATCATGGTGGAACAGTTGCTGAAGGTTGGCATGCAGATGCACCTGGTAGTGAGAAAAGCTAGTGGCATGCTGGCCTTTATTGAGAGAGGATTTGAGTATCAGAGTAAGGATATCTTGCTGCAGTTATACAGGGCCTGGGTGAGGCCACACCTTGAGTATTGTGTGCAGTTTTGGTCTCCTATTCTGAGGAGGGATGTTCTTGTTATTGAGGGAGTCCAGTGAAGATTCACCTGACTGATTCCCAGGACAGCAGGACTGACATATGAAGAAAGGCTGGATCAAGTGGGCTTGCACTTGCTGGAATTTAATAGAAATGGGAGGGATTTCATTGAAACATATAAAATCCTGATGGAACTGGACAGGCTAGATGTGGGAAGAATATTTCCAATGTTGGGGAAGTCCAGAATAAAGGGTCGTAGTCTGAGAATAAGGGGTAGGCCGTTCAGGGCTGAGATGAGGAAGAATTTCTTCACTCAAAGAGTTGTGAAGCTGTGGGATTCTCTCCCACAGGAAGCTGATGGAGCCAGTTCATTAGATATATTCAAGAGGGAGCTGGGCATGGCCCTTGTGGCTAAAGGGATCAAGGGGTTTGGGAGAGAGGGCAGGAATGGGATACTGAGATTACATAATTAGCCATGATCGTATTGAATAGTGGTGCAAGGTTGAAGGGCTGAATGGCCTAATCCTGCATCTATTTCCTATGTTGTTACATTCCCCATAACTATCAGGCCAATATTTATCAATCAACCAATATCATTACTGTTCAGTGACCTTCTCATTATCTCATTGCTGTGTAGAAATTGGGTAATGTATCTCCTGGGTTGCACCAGGCAGTAGTACTGCACTGGGACTTTGCAATGTTCCAAGCGAGTTACATCTGCTGTAGAAATGCACCTGAAATTTCTGTGATCCCTTAATTCTTACCTTTGCCAGTTGTGCATTAACCCAGTTTGTGAAAGTCCGGTTTTGAACCTCTTCATGTTCAGCTGTAAAATGCAAGATATGTGCAGTTATAAGAGCAGAATTTATTCTGACTCCTCCCCAGCTCATCAAAGTAACAGCAACTTATTACAGAACATAGAACATAGAAAAGTACAGCACAGTACAGGCTGTTCGGCCCACGACGTTGTGCCGTGGAATAATCCTAATCCAAAAATAAAACAACTTAACCTACATTCCCCTCAATGCACTGCTGTCCACGTGCATGTCCAGCAGTCACTAAATGTCACTATAGAGCATAGAAAAGCAAATTATGTTTCTGTCTGAGCTCATCCAGTTCATTGGTTCTTTAGGGAAGGAATCTGCCATCCTTACCTGGTCTGGCCTACATGTGACTCCAGACCCACAGCAATGTGGTGGACTCTTAACTGCCCTCTGGGCAATTAGGGATGGGCAATAAATGCTGGGCCAGCAAGGAAAGTCCATATCCCATGAATGAATAAATAAGTGTTAAAGAAGAACAAATCTGCAGGGGGATGACAGAGATGCCATTAAGTGGTATAGATTAGCTATAATGGGGGACTTCAGTTATCCATGTGTAGACTGGGACATAACGGGAAAAGGGAAAAAGCTCTGAGATCTTGTTCAGGACAATTTCCAACAGCTGAAGATAAGGAGGATCTGATTGAAACTTACAGAATACTGAGAGGCCTGGATAGAGGGAACATGGCGAAGATGCTTCCACTAGCAGGAGAGACTGGGGGCTGACAGCACAGCCTCAGCGTGGAGGGGTGACACTTCAGAACTGAAATAAGGTGGAATTTCTTTAGCCAGTGAATGGTTAATCCGTGGAACTCACTGTCACAGAGGGTTGTGGAAACCAATTCAGTGAGTTGATTTAAGACAGAGATAGATAGTTTCTTGATCAGTGATAGGATCCAGGGCTATGGGGAGAAGGCAGGAGGATGGGGTTGAAATATATCAGCCATACACTCAATGGGTTGAATGGCCTATTTTTGCTTCTATATCTTATGGTCTTGTGGACCAGCATTATTTGACCTTGAGAAGGTGGGGGTGAGCTGCCTTCTTGAACCGCTGCTGTCCATGTGCTGTGGGCTGACCCACACTGCCCTTAGGGAGGGAATTCCAGAATTTTGACCCAGCGTCAGTAAAGGAATGAAACATTTCTCCAAGTCAGGATGATGAGTGGCTTGGAGGGGAACTTTTCAATGGCAGTGTCCCATTCATCTGCTGCCCTTGTCCTTCCAAAGGGAAGTGGTTATGGGTTTGGCAGGCACTCTCTTAAGGAGGTGAATCTCTGCAGTGCATCTTGAAGATGGTATGCACTGCTGCTACTGAGCATCGGTGGTGGAAGGAGTGAATCGGCAATCATAGAGTACAGAAGCTGTACCACTAAAATTATGCTGAATCTACAGTAGTCCTACTTTCCAGTTCTGGGCTCCATAGCCCTATGTCATTACATTTCAACGAAATAATTTTTTTTAAGGTTGTGATGTTTCACCTCAACTACACTGCAGGCAGTCCATGCTAGGACCCCATCATCCAACAGATAAAATGTCTTTTATCTTAAATTCCCCAAAACCTTCTGCTTTCCAGCTTAATAGTGTGCCTCCATGTTAGTGACCCTTCGACTAAGGGAACAGCTGCTTTCTATACACGCCCTTCATGTCCCTTATATCCTTATAGATCCCTGATTCAAACTTCTATGCTCTAACAAAACAACACAAGTTTATCTAGCCTGTCCTCATTGTTAAATTATTCCATTCTAGGCAGCATCCTGGTGAATCGCTTCTGTGCGCTCTCCACTGAAATCACATCCTTTCTGGACAACTACACACAGCACTCCAGTGGCCTAACCAAAAGTCTGTGTGGCTGCAACATGGTTTCCCTGCTCTAACGATCTATGCCTCGACTAATAAAGGCAAGCGTTCTGTATGCCTTCTTAGGTACCCAATTAAACTGGCACGTTTGTGGATGTGGTGAAAATCAAGCGGCTGGTTTGTCCTGGATGGTGCCAAGATTCTTGAGTGTTGATGGGCTGCACCCATCCAGGGAATGGGAAAGTCAAAAGTGCACCCAACGGTGCCAGCAAGAACATTGGTCCTGTCACTGTTTAGGTGAAGACCATCCCTATTGAACAAGTCCCACCTTCCCCAGGAACAATCGCAGTTATTCAGAAATCTAAAGCCCTCCCTCCTATACCACTCCCCCAGCCACGTATTAAACTGCCTCATCTGCCAATTCCTAGTCTCTGCACACAGAGATTACTACCTTTGAGGTCCTGGCTTTCAATCTGTCTCCCAACAATAAAAATCCAGAGCTTTTTCATTTAACTTTTAATTATGAAATTTATCAGATGGCTTTTCCTCAAACCCAGTGAAACTAATTTACAGTAAAAATTTACCACCATCCCCATTTTCCATTAGCAATAAACATGAATTTTGTTCAGAAATTAAGTTTACTACAATCCAAATGTTTTTGAAGTGTTGATAGGTCAGCTGGATGCTGACATATAATATCACATTCATACCAGTTACTACATGGCTAGTCCAGTTCAGTTGCTGGTCACTGGTGACCCTCAGCAATGGTGGTACTGTTGCATGTCAAGGGATGATGAGTAGATTGCCTCTGACTGCAGATGGCCATAGCCTGGCATTTGTGTGACTTGCCACTTGTCAGCCCGAGCCTGGATATTGTTCAGAACTTGTTGCATGTGAACACGGACTGCTTCAGTATCTGAGGAGTCACGAATGGTGCTGAACATTGTGCAATCATCGGCGAACATCCCCACTTCTGACCTTATGATGGAGGGAAGGTCATTGATGAAGCAGCTGAAGATGGTTGGTCCTAGGGCACTACCCTGAGGAACTCCTGCAGAGATGTCCTGGAGCTGAGATGACTACCCTCCAACAACCACGACCATCTTCCTATGTGCCAGGTATGACTCCAAACTGTGGAGAGTTTTCCACTTGATTCCTATATTGTTAGAACTCCTCACAGCCACACTCAGTCAAATGTGACATTGATTACCAATAGAAATGACCTATTTTTCTAATCAACCTGTTGAGAGATGTTATAACACACTTCTGGAGCAAGTGGGACTTTAATTCAGGCCTCTTGGTCCAGCATCCCCACCACGGCACCACAAAAGGGCCCCTCAGATTAGGATTAACACAGGGAAGATCTAACTGTCCTCCCTTGTCTTTAAATGAGTAATTAGAGGTAATTGATTAACAAACGCAATATGCTTTGATTCCTGAAAAAACCAGGGTTTACACTTATAGGAACTAAATGAAATATTATAGACTCTCAGTCCAAGATCATAGTGTTACTGTTTACATGTGATTAGCTTTTACATACATGTTACAGTAATCACTTGCCAACAGGCAGCACTGTATCAGTGTTAAATAAGGAACCTGAAAGATCAAGTTGAGGCAAGTCAGTCTGTTGCCAGGCTCCTCACAACTTGCTATATGTTTAAACCTGTTTAAGAACATAATGAGAATGTTGGAATTCTCTCTGACATCCAGTGTCAGATTACCTCTTCGCTTGAGTCTACAAGCTTCATGTGGGAGTCTGTACAAGGTGATCACATACCTCTCTCTTCTTTCAGACACTAAATATTACCCATGTCTCACAGCCACATTCTCAATCCTTCTGGAGATCCCGAGAGACTCAAGAAATTTTTTTTAAAAATATGTCCCTTCTCCATGCAAAGCCAAATAAAAACTGAAGGAACTGTGGATGCTGTAAATCAGGAGCAAAAGCAGAAGTTGATGGAAAAGCTCAGCAGGCCTGGCAGCATCTGTGAAGAAAATGTCAGAGTTAAAGTTTCGCGTCCGGTGACCCTTCCTCAACATTAACTCTGATTCCTTTCTTCACAGATGCTATCAGGCCTGCTGAGTTTTTTCAGTACCTTCTGTTTTTGTCCATGCAAAACCAGGTCATCTTCTGTGAAGGTAAGGCTCTCAAACCTCATAGTGGTGATGGTGGTAACTGGTCATGTGCATGGCCACTGTCTGGAAATAGTTGGGGAGAAAAAGCAGTTCATGTTTAGATTGAAGTAGAATTGTGTACCGTTTGACCTCTGCCATACTCACTGCTGGCAGCCATCTCAGAGCTGTTTTAATAAAGACATCGTTGGGACAAGGCACATAATATGGAGCTGAATCTTTTGCAATTTTTGCAAAGTGTTCACGTTGGCTGAATTTCATGGACAGTTTCTCTCCGCGAGGCCAGCAGGTTTTCTCACACTATTGTCCCACCCTTGCCCCGTTAGCCAGTCAAGCACCATCCTGCATGGTTTGGGATAGTTTACCCTGGGCGTGGTATTAATATGGACGTTGGTGTCCTGATTCACAGGCAGGGACAGGTGGTGCATAGAGGGACATCCTTTCCCCCCAGGTACAGCAGTGAAGACCATGATACCAGACTCTCCCAGGCTGGTCAGTGTAGTCTCAGGCCTCTGGACAAATGTCCAGCACTACATGAAGAAGGTCAATGATCTTCTCTGCTCCATCAGTGCAAGTGCCATCATCTTCTCTCCAATGCATCACATTCTCTCCCTCTCTGTTACTGTACCCATCTCCCAGCAAGATTCATGGTCTATTACACTCATTATCACATATTTACTCAGTAAAGTGAGATTAAGTAAAAGTGAGGCCTTCAATGATACGATAATCCCCATTAATAGTTCCTTCCTTGTTCACTATTGAGAATCCAGTCTCAACATCTGGAACTCAATTCGAAAATGGAACTTGTTGCTGCTGATGTAACTCAATTTCTCACACAATTCTGCGAAGTTTCTCTCCATGGCCCATGTCATCAGGGACTGGGAAGATTCTGCTCATGGTGTCAAGAGTGGAGCTGAGATTAAGAGTTAAAGAGCTGTATGGAAGTACGGCTACTTAAACTGTTAATTCAGATAATATTGCAGAGACCAGACTCAAATCCTGCCACAGCAAATGGTGGAAATTGAATTCAATAAATGTCTGGAATTAAGAATCTAATGATGAATGTGAATCTTTTTGTCAGAGAAAAATCTGTCTGCTTCACTAATGTCCTTTAGGGAAGGAAACTGCCATCCTTACCTGGTCTGGCCTACATGTGACTCCAGACCCACAGCGATGAGGTTGACTGTTAATTGCCCTTTGGGCACTTAAGGATGGGCAAAAACTGCTGCTTGGTCAGTGATGGCCTCATCCCATCAATGAATAAATAGAAAAGCCACAGACTGTAAGTCATACTCCTCTGGTGCCGTCAAAGTGAAAGGTTATATGGATGGCAGTTTTCTACTCACAGTGGCAAAACCATGAAAGGGGTGTTGAGACTAGGGAGAGGTGTGTGAATACTCTTGGGCAGGTCAACGTATTAAAGGAGGAATTGTTGGGTGTCTTGAAATACATTAAAATAGACAAGTGCCCAGGATACTGTGGGAGGCAAAGGAGGAAATTGCTGGGACCTTGGCAGATATCTTTGAGTCCTCTTTGGCCTCACGCAAAAGTTTCCAGAAGACTGGAGAATGGCCAAATTGTTTAGGAGGGAAACAGAGATAGCCCAGGTAATTACAAGCCAGTGAGCCTGACATCAGTGCTGAGAAGCTGTTGGAGAAGTCAATGAGAGACATGGACTTGTTAGTGAAGGACACGATGGGTTTGTGTGGAAAAGGTCATGTCTCACCAATTTGATTGAGTTTTTTGAGGAGGTGACAAGAATGGTTGATGAGGGAAGGGGCAGTGGACATTGTCTATATTGCCTTTAGTAAGGCATTTGATTAGGTACTGCATGGCAGGCTGGTATGAAAGGTAGAGTCTCATGGGATCCAGATGGCCAGATGGATACAAACTGGTTTGGTCATAGAAGGCAGAAGGTGGTGTTGGAAGAGTGCTTTTCAGAATGGAGATCAGTAACTAGTGATATTCCACAAGGATCAGTGCTGGAACCTTTGTTGTTTGTGATATATATAAAAATAAGCTGGACCCTTTCGAAAGCATCCATATCCTTTTGGTAATGTGGCGACCAGAACTGTACACAGTACTCCAAATGTGGCTGAACCAAAGTCCTACACAACCGCAACATGACCTGCCAACTCTTGTACTCAATACCCCACCCAATGAAGGAAAGCATGCCGTATGCCTTCTTGACCACCCTATTGACCTGCGTTGTCACCTTCAGGGAACAATGGACCTGAACACCCAGATCTCTCCGTATATCAATTTTCCCCAGAGATTTTCCATTTACCGTATATTTAGAACATAGAACATAGAACATTACAGCACAGTACAGGCCCTTCGGCCCTCGATGTTGTGCCGACCTGTCATACCTATCTCAAGCCCATCTAACCTACACTATTCCATGTACGTCCATATGCTTATCCAATGACGCCTTAAATGTACTTAAAGTTGGCGAATCTACTACCGTTGCAGGCAAAGCGTTCCATTCCCTTACTACTGTCTCGCTCTTCAACTGAATCTTCCAAAATGCATCAGCTTGCATTTGCCTGGATTGAACTCCATCTGCCACTTCTCTATGCAACTCTCCAACCTATCTAAGAACCAAAAGAACTGCGGATGCTGTAAATCAGGAACAAGACAAAGTTGCTGGAAAAGCTCAGCAGGACTGGCAGCATCATAGAAGGAAAAAACAGAGTTAATGTTTCGGGTCCGGTGACCCTTCCACAGAACTGAGGAAGGGTTACCGGACCCGAAACGTTCACTCTTTTTTCGCCTCCACAGATGCTGCCAGTCCTGCTGAGCTTTTCCAGCAACTTTGTTTTTGTTCTCCAATCTAGCTATATTCTGCTGCGTTCTCCGACAGTCCCCTTCACGATCTGCTATTCTGCTAATGAATTTGACGGGCTGGATGACGTCCTTTGTTTGCAGCCTCTGTTTGCGCACACAGATCCTGAGATATTTACTGTCTAGCCGAACATCTGAGTGGATTATGCATTGATTATATTACTGGGCTAGACACTGAGGCTATTAACAATTTCAAATCCCATGTGGGCAATTTGAGAATTTTAATTGAAATAAAAAGCTTGGTAAATCTTGAAGCTGTTGCATTGTTGGAAGAACACAATTGATTTAATAATCTGGAAATGTGGCATTCTTACCCAGCCTGGATGTGGCTGAGACTCCCGCCCCCATGCCAACTGCCCTCTGAAGTAACCTGGCATGTCACAGTGACATCCACATCCAATTAAAATAAAGGAAGACAGAGTCACTGTGAAGGACTGTGCTAAACATAAGCCCCTATCCATCCCACAGCTCACACTGTCCACGAGACGGTAAACAGCAATGAGTATACTCATTAAGGACAAGGACAGATGGAGAGAAGTAGGTCAGAGCACAAAGGCATCTTTGTTATCAGTTGAATCCTCAGACACAACAACACAGCCTTGCACTGCATTGGAGGAGGAAACAGCGGACTAAGCTGATCACCACCCAAGCACCTCTCCCCCTGTAATCTAACTCTTCCCACCACCACCTCCAGGCACAGCTCTCTCACTCAGCAGTTTCTGTTACCTGAACAAAGATCCCGAGCCATGCCCCAAACTCCAGCTCAATTTCACTTTTCTCTTCTGTGTTGATAATTCTTGCAAGCAAGGCTCCAGAGTAGCCTGGTTCAACAATGTCAGAGCTCGCTATCTCACGGCACAAGCCATTTGGCCCACATATGCCAGCTGGTGTTCATGAGTGATAACGGGAACTGCAGATGCTGGAGAATCTGAGAGAACAAAGTGTGGAGCTGGATGAACGCAGCAGGCCAAGCAGCAACTTAGGAGCACAAAAGCTGATGTATCGGGCTGAGACCCTTCATCAGAAAAGGGGGATGGGGAAAGGGTTCTGAAATAAATAGGGAGAGAGGGGGAGGCGGATCGAAGATGGATAGAGGAGAAGATAGGTGGAGAGGACATACCCTGAGGTTTGTCTGGAGGGAGGAGGGTAACTTCTTCAGGTTAGGCATCATGCTCCACTTGAACAACCCCTCATCTTTCCACACCTACATCCGCAATCGTAACCTTTTAATTCACCTTAAATGAGCTGCTACTACAACAATGTTAACTTCCACAATGTGGAGGTGCTGGTGTTGGACTTGGGTGCACAAGGTCGGAAATCACACAACACCAGGTAGAGTCCAACTGGTTTGTTTGAAAACACAAACTTTCGGAGCTTTGCCCCTTCATCAGGTGAAGTCTCACAATATAAGGGGGCAGAAGTTACATTTTGGTTATGTGGAGCTCTAGATAGATCACATTTGGAATACAGCTTTCAGTTTGCATGCTGTACAGCAGGAAAGGTGTGTTGGCCTTATACTGTGGTTTCCTTTAGATAAAGGCTAATGCCTCTTTAAATATAAAGGTGCTATAGATGGGACACAAACTTGGACCAACTTCCATCGGGAAGAAAATACGGAAGTTTGAAAACACATGCACCAACAGATTCAAGAACAGCTTCTTCCTCACTGTTATCAGGCTTCGGGTGGTACGGTGGCTCAGTGGTTAGCACTACTGCCCCAGGGACCCGGGTTCAATTCTACCCCCAGGCAACTGTCTGTGTAGTGTTTGCACATTCTCCCCGTGTCTGCGTGGGTTTCCTCCGGGTGCTCCGGTTTCCTCCCATAGTCCTAAGATGTGCAGGCTAGGTGGATTGGCCATGCTAAATTGCCCATAGTGTTCAGGGATGTGTAGATTAGGGAGATGGGTCTGGGTGGGATGTCCTGTGAACTTGTTGGGCTGAAGGGTCTGTTTCCACCGTAGGGATTCTATGATTATGAATGAACCTCTCATATATTAGAGTTCATCTGGTTGGCACTTTTTAAATTATATGTTGCTTCTCAGCATCAGTGTTTAATGATTTCTGACGTTAATCTCCTACGTTTTTCAGCTTCTCACTAGTTGGACATCTTTATGTCTAAATGGTACAATTTCACAATTTCCACATTATGCTCTATCTGCCAGTTTTTCCCAATCACCAAATCATTCATTCTACATCTCTATGCAGTTTTCTGCTCCCACTTCCACAAGGTGATAATCAAGGATATTCCATTCTATTCTTACAGCACTTGGTGCGGCATGGTGGCTCAGTGGTTAGCACTGCAGCCTCATAGCACCAGGGACCCGGGTTCAATTCCAGCCTCGGGTAACTGTCTGTGTGGAGTTTGCACATTCTCCCCATGTCTGCATGGGTTTCCTCCGGGTACTCCGGTTTCCTCCCACAATCCAAAGATGTGCAGGCTAGGTGGATCGGCCATGCTAAATTGCCCGTAGTGTTCAGGGGTGTGTGGGTTATAGGGGGATGGGTCTGGGTGGGATGCTCCAAAGGGCGGTGTGGATTTGTTGGGCTGAAGGGCCTGTTTCCACACTGTAGGGAATCTAATCTAATCTAAAAAAAACTGTGTCCCTGAATTTAAGTGGCAACAACAAATGAGGAAATACAGACGGCCTATATCTTTGCAACCATTTGCTGGTGAAGCCAGCACCAACCCGACTGGTTTCACCAGGTTCAGGCCCGATCATAAAAAAACGTGATAGACAGGTCAATGCAAAACTGGCTGTCATAATCAGCAGCTGGGATGTGAGATGAGTTCAGAGCCAATCTAAATGCAGTTGTTTTTGATCTCCTGCTCACACCCAGTGATTAACACAATCGGCACGTTCCACAAAACGGATTTTAGCAGAAGAAAGCTCACAGGCGTCATGCAGTGATCCCCAGCATCGGGGTGGACTTATTTAATCTTTACTTGTCCTGCAGAGGAAAATAGCCAGGAATGCAACACAACAGTATCTCAGCTAGACAGGACTGTAACGTAGCCTGTCTGACTAAAAGTTTCAAGCTTTTAAGTACTTCATGATACCATGTAGTTAAAAAGGGTGCGAGAGGGTGGGGGTAGGTCATGATTGGAGCAAGGACTGACAACAACAACAATTCAGTTGCATCTTTCCATAAGTATGAGCGAGAATAACTTAGAAGGGGAGGTGTAAAATCATAGCATAGTTACCCAATTGGTAAATGCTTCTCCCAAAGGATTGTGAAGCTGTGGAATTCTCTTCCCAATGAAGCAGGTGAGACTACCTTGTTGGATATTTTTAAGGCAAAGATAAATAGATTTTTGAACAGTAAAGGAATTAAGGGTTATGGTGAGTGGGTGGGTAAATGGAGCTGAGTCCATGAAAAGATCAGCCATGATCTTACTGAATGGCAGAGCAGGCTCAAGGGATCTGATGGCCTGCTCCAGATCCTAGTTCCTACGTTCTTATGGCACAGTAGAACACGATTCAGCTCATCTTCCCTGCAAGACCAGACCATCTAATCCTACTGCCCTGCCTTTCCCCGTAGCTGCACAAATCATTAAACTGCAAAATTAGAAAATTTCAAGCTTAACTCAAAGTTTCAGGATAGAGTAGTGTGGTCACTCTGTCATTATTTAGAATTCCAGGGACATTGTCGGACAACATAGAGAATACACCATAGAAATGGACAATGGGCCCAGCCCCTCACACTAACACTTACTGTCCTTACATTTCACATCTAAATTTACCATTTGACCCACTGATTCTCTTCTGCCTCAAAGGCTCGATTACATTTTTGCTAAATGCATTATTCTATTTCCCTCAAACACTGGACCTCCTCTCTAAGGGCTTTGTGGGACTACCGACAGCATGTGGACCGCAGCGGTTTAAGAAAGCAGGTCACAAATACCTTCTCAACGGCAACAAAGAATGAGCAATAAAAGCTGATCCAGCCAGTGATGCCCATATACCGTGAGTAAATTTTAAAAAACCCTTGCTAGAGCAAGTTCCGTTGTTTCACCACTCCTAGGCTAAGATGCTCCTTCAGAATTCCCACTTAGGATCGCATACTGTCAGTCTCTAGTTATTTTTCTTCCCCACAAGAACTATTTACTTGGTATCTACCCAGTCAAAACTTTTCAGAATTTGAAAGACCCCCGATTTGGTCATCCCTCAGCCTTCTTTTTGCAAAAGAGAAAAGACCCAATTTGTCAGTCCTTTCCTGATGTAAAAACCACATGTTTCTGGGATCGTTTTAGGAAATGATTTTTCTTTAATTCATTCATGGAATCTCACTGGGCCAGCATTCACTGCCCGGACCTCATTGCTCCTGAGAAGGTGCTGGTGAGCTGCCTTCTGAAGAAAGGTCTAGATCCAAAACCTCAGCTTTCCTGCTCCTCTGAAGCTGCCCAGCCTGCTGTGTTCCTCCAGCTCCATACTGTGTTATCTCATATTCTTGAACCGCTGCAGTCCGTGTGCTATAGGTTGACCTCAAACCCCTTAGGGAGGGAATTCCAGGATTTTGTTCCAGCGACAGTGAAGGAACGGTGATATATTTCCAAGTCAGGGTGGTAAGGGGCTTGGAGGGGAACTTGCAGGGGGTGGATACCTGCTGCCCCTTGTCCTTAACATAGACATCATGGGTTTGGAAGGTGCTGTCTGAGGAGCCTTGGTGAATTTCTGCATCTTGTAGATAGTACACACTGCCGTTGCTGATTGTTGGTGGTGAATGTTTGTAGACGTAATGCCAGTTAATTTGTCCTGTTGATGGAGCTGTGCCCATCCAGGCAACTGGGGAGTATTCCATCACACTCCTGACTTGTGCCTTGGAGATGGTGGACAGGTTCTGGGGTGTCAGCTGGTGAGTTACTCGCTGCAGTATTCCTAGCCTCTGACCTGCTCTTACAGCAGCATTAATATGAGTAGTCTAGTTCAGTTACTGGTCAAAATGTTCCTCAGGATGTTGTTAGTGGAGACTTTGGTGATGTTAACACCACTGAGCATCCAGGGGTGATAGCCACATACTTGTTTATTGGAGATGGTGATGACCTGGCACTGGTGTGGTGCACATGTTACTTGCCAATTTTCAGTCTCTGGACTCTCTTTAATGTTCTATATCCTTTTTATAATGTGACAAGCAGAATTGTATGCAATACTTTGAGGTCTTAAACGGGCATGAGTTAATTTTGCTACTTTTCAATTCTATCCCTCTAGAAACAAAGCCTATTCATTGCTTTGCTTTTTTTTGCCCTTGCTCACCCGTGGTGCAAGTTTTAGCAGTTGGTGTGTAATTCTCTTGAGACTGCTTTGCTCCTCATTCCACACCCAAACTTGCACTTTCCGAGTAATAAATGAACTGCCCACCTGTCGTCTCAAAATGCAATACCTCACATTGATCTGTGTTGAACACATCATTTGCCAATCATTTATCTTTTTTACAAGTTTATTAATGTCCTCCTATATTGTTACAATCCTACAGAGTGCTGACTACACCCACAATCTGGTGTCATCCAAAATTTAGAAATTGTACTTCTGATTTCAAAGGCGTACTTGCAAATTAAATTGTGAACAACAGTGGTCCTCACACTTATTCTGTCCACTCTGCCATCCTACCCTTTCCTCACACATCCTGTCTCAAAGCCAGCTAATATTTCATTTCGCCATTTTCTCTGACTCCCAATTCTCTGATTAATTCATTAGTCTATTATGGAGCACCTTATCGAAAGCCTTTTGAAAATCCAGTTAAATTACATCCATTAACATTATCTACTTCCTCTGTTATTTCTTCAAAAGATTCTATAAAGTTGGTCAAACAGAATGTTTCTTTGAAAATCTAAGCTGGTTTTATTCATTAACAACAAATGCAGAACTTGTTAGAGAAAGTCAGGAGGCCTGGCAGCATCTGTGGAGACAGAAACAGTAACAGTTTCGACTCTGGTGCCCACCACCCAAGACATTTTTCCATCCCCACCCCTGTCTGCTTTCCGGAGAGACCACTCTGTCCGTGACTCCCTTGTTCGCTCCACACTGCCCTCCAACCCCACCACACCCAGCATCTTCCCCCGCAACCGCAGGAAGTGCTACACTTGCTCCCACACCTCCTCTCTCACCCCAATCCCAGGCCCCAAGATGACTTTCCATATTAAGCAGAGGTTCACCTGCACATCTGCCAATGTGGTATACTGTATCCACTGTACATGGTGTGGCTTCCTCTACACTGGGGAAACCAAGCGGAGGCTTGGAGACCGCTTTGCAGAACACCTCCGCTCAGTTCGCAACAAACAACTGCACCTCCCAGTCGCAAACCATTTCCACTCCCCCTCCCATTCCTTAGATGACATGTCCATCATGGGCCTCCTGCAGTGCCACAATGATGCCACCCGAAGGTTGCAGGAACAGCAACTCATATTCCGCTTGGGAACCCTGCAGCCCAATGGTATCAATGTGGACTTCACCAGCTTCAAAATCTCCCCTTCCCCCAAAGCATCCTAAAACCACCCCAGTTCATCCCCTACCCCCACCGCATCGCACAACCAGCCCAGCTCATCCCCTCCACCCACTGCATCCCAAAACCAGCCCAGCCTGTCTCTGCCTCCCTAACCTGTTCTTCCTCTCATCCATCCCTTCCTCTCACCTCAAGCCGCACCTCCATCTCCTACCTACTAACCTCATCCCACCTCCTTGACCTGTCTGTCTTCCCTGGACTGACTTATCCCCTCCCTACCTCCTCACCTATACTCTCCTCTCCACCTATCTTGTTTTCTCTCCATCTTCGGTCCGCCTCCCCCTCTCTCCCTATTTATTCCGTTCCCTCTCCCCATCCCCCTCTCTGATGAAGGGTCCAGGCCCGAAACGTCAGTTTTTGTGCTCCTGAGATGCTGCTAGGCCTGCTGTGTTCATCCAGCTCCACATTTTATCATAGTTTTGACTCTGTTGTGACTCTTCTTCAGAATGCATTTCCTGCTTTAAAGACACTATACAAATACAGGTGGCTATCTCCACACTAGTATCACACATCAGCTGCTGTCTGATTTCTTTCTCACTTTCCCTGTCTCTCATTCCCCATCAATGAAGATAAACAAAGCAGAGAGAAGCCCTGCCTAGGAGCAACAAGTGAGAATATGAAGGAACTAGAAGGGGCACAGGTCATTTTACACAACATCCCTTTCGAACCAAGAAGAGGGGACTGGAAGAGAGTAATAACCTTACACATAACCTCATGTGATACATGTTCTGGGAGTGTTTGAGGAGGACAGTATAGAAAATACTTTACTTTCAGCTTTACTCTGTATTTAACACTGTGCTGCGCCCGTCCTAGGAATGTTTGATGAGGCAGCCTATATAGAGACTATACTTCAAACGTAATAGCAAGAACAGCAGATGTTGGAGTCAGAGATAACACAGTGCGGAGTTGGAGGGACACAGTAGGCCAGGCAGCATCAGAGGAGCAGAAAAGTTGACACTTCAGAAAACATTCCTGAAGAAGTGTCCCCACCTGAAACGTCAACTTAGCTGCTCCTCTGACGCTGCCTGGCCTGCTGTGTCCCTCCAACTCCGCACTGTGTTATCTCTGACTCCAAGATCTGCTGTTCTTGCTATACTGGAGATGTATAGAGTATATAGATGGCTGCAAATCGCTGTAAAGTAATTAGGGACAACCTTATACCATGAAAGGCAGAACAGAAATATATCCTGTTTTTCAGTACCAAATCGCCCTGCCCTGCAGACTACAAGGTAATAGTTTGAAAATTCGTGTATCAGAACAAGAGATTGAATAAATCCTGGAGCTGCCAGTGAGTGGAGCCTCTGCCAGTGACAGGGAGTCTCACTGGTGCATACCAAAGATTTTCCATCCCAACCAGCCGTGTGTGTTTCCCTCCGCTGTATTTATTTATGTAACCATTGGCAACAGAACAAACGTGCCAGCCTGAAAAGAGGTGAGGCTGTTTCTCTTCCTTGTCTCTACAGGCCACATACATTACAGGGTGTGTTAGAAACTAAAATCTGGGCTAAAAGTTTAACACACACAGCACTCCTTTTCTCTGTCATTTCTCAGTCCCTCTGTAAAGATAAACTGAGATAGTAAGAGTAGGACATACACAATGAACGGCAGGGTGCTGAGTACTGTGGTAGAACAGAGAGACAAAGGGGTTCAGGTATTTAATCTTTGGAATTTGTGTCACATTTAGACAGGGTGGTTCAGAAGGTGTTTCGCACGCCTGCCTTTATTGCACAGACCTTTGAGTACAGCAGTTGGAAATCATGTTGAGGTTGTACAGTACGTCGGTGAGGCCTCCTCTGGAGAACTGTGTACGGTTCTGTTTGCCTGCCATAGGGACGATATTATTAAATTAGAAAAGATTTACCAGGATATTGCAGGGAATGGAGGGTTTGAGGTATAAAGATAGGCTGGATGGGCCAGGATTTTTTTCAATGGAGCATAGGAGGTTGTGGGGTGACCATATCACATCACAAGGGGCATAGATAAAGTCTATAGCAAGGGTCTTTTCTGTAGAGCAGGGGAGTTCCAAACAAGGGGGCATATTGCTATAGTGAGGGGAGAAACATTTACAAAAGACTTGAGGGGCAACTTCATTACATGGAGAGTGGTTCGAATGTGGAATGAGCTTCCAGAGGAAGTGGTGTGAGGAGGTAGAATTACAACATTTAAATACATTTTAATAAGTACATGAGTAGGAAAGCATTGGAGGGATAGGAGCCAAATGCGCACAAGTGGGAGTAGTTCAGTCTGTGAACATGCCTGTGTGGACTTGTTAGACTGAAGCCACCCACGCCCGCCACCTCCTCCAGGACTTCCAATTCCCTGGCCCCCAACACCTCATCTTCACCATGGATGTCCAGTCCCTATACACCTGTATTCTGCATGCAGATGGCCTCAAGGCCCTCCGCTTCTTCCTGTCCCGCAGGCCCGACCAGTCCCCCTCCACCAACACCCTCATCCGCCTAGCCGAACTCGTCCTCACCCTCAGCAACTTCTCTTTTGACTCCTCCCACTTCCTACAGACTAAGGGGGTGGCCATGGGCACCCGCATGGGCCCCAGCTATGCCTGCCTCTTTGTAGGTTACGTGGAACAGTCCCTCTTCCGCACCTACACAGGCCCCAAACCCCACCTCTTCCTCCGGTACATTAATGACTGTATCGGCGCCGCCTCTTGCTCCCCAGAGGAGCTGGAACAGTTCATCCACTTCACCAACACCTTCCACCCCAACCTCATGTTCACCTGGGCCATCTCCAGCACATCCCTCACCTTCCTGGACCTCTCAGTCTCCATCTCAGGCAACCAGCTTATAACTGATGTCCATTTCAAGCCCACCGACTCCCACAGCTACCTAGAATACACCTCCTCCCACCCACCCTCCTGCAAAAATTCCATCCCCTATTCCCAATTCCCCCGCCTCCGCCGCATCTGCTCCCACGACAAGACATTCCACTCCCGCACATCCCAGATGTCCAAGTTCTTCAAGGACCACAACAATCCCCCCACAGTGATCGAGAACGCCCTCGACCGCGTCTCCTGTATTTCCCGCAACATGCCCCTCACACCCCGCCCCCACCACAACCGCCCAAAGAGGATCCCCCTCGTTCTCACACACCACCCCACCAACCTCCGGATACAACGCATCATCCTCCGACACTTCCGCCATCTACAATCCGACCCCACCACCCAAGACATTTTTCCATCCCCACCCCTGTCTGCTTTCCGGAGAGACCACTCTGTCCGTGACTCCCTTGTTCGCTCCACACTGCCCTCCAACCCCACCACACCCGGCACCTTCCCCTGCAACCGCAGGAAATGCTACACTTGCCCCCACACCCTCACCCCGATCCCAGGCCCCAAGATGACATTCCACATTAAGCAGAGGTTCACCTGCACATCTGCCAATGTGGTATACTGCATCCACTGTACCCGGTGTGGCTTCCTCTACATTGGGGAAACCAAGCGGAGGCTTGGAGACTGCTTTGCAGAACACCTCCGCTCAGTTCGCAACAAATTACTGCACCTCCAAGTCGCAAACCATTTCCACTCCCCCTCCCATTCTTTAGATAACATGTCCATCATGGGCCTCCTGCAGTGCCACAATGATGCCACCCGAAGGTTGCAGGAACAGCAACTCATATTCCGCCTGGGAACCCTGCAGCCCAATGGTATCAATGTGGACTTCACCAGCTTCAAAATCTCCCCTTCCCCTACTGCATCCCACAACCAGCCCAGTTCGTCCCCTCCCCCCACTGCAGCACACAACCAGCCCAGCTCTTCCCCTCCACCCACTGCATCCCAAAACAAGTCCAACCTGTCTCCGCCTCCCTAACCTGTTCTTCCTCTCACCCATCCCTTCCTCCCACCCCAAGCCACACCCCCATCTACCTACTAACCTCATCCCGCCTCCTTGACCTGTCCGTCTTCCCTGGACCTATCCCCTCCCCACCTCCCCACTTATACTCTCCTCTCCACCTATCTTCTTTTCTCTCCATCTTCGGTCTGCCTCCCCCTCTCTCCCTATTTATTCCAGAACCCTCACCCCATCCCCCTCTCTGATGAAGGGTCTAGGCCCGAAACGTCAGCTTTTGTGCTCCTGAGATGCTGCTTGGCCTGCTGTGTTCATCCAGCCTCACATTTTGTTGTCTTGGATTCTCCAGCATCTGCAGTTCCCATTATCTTTGTTAGACTGAAGGTTCTGTTTCTGTGCTGTATGACTCTATGATGACTTCCTCTGAAATCCATACTGAGTGCTCCCCTTCCCTTAAGTCATTGTGCTCATCTCCCAACTCAAAAAGCCAGGTCGAAAGTTATCCACCTGAGGATTCCCTTGAAAAATGTTTTTACGCCCGAAGGGTGGTGGGAATCTGGAATGCACTGCCTGAGAGGGTCGTGGAGGCAGGAAACGTTACAGCCGTTAAAAAGTACGTGGATGAGCACCTGAAATATCACCACATTTCAGACTGTGGGCTAAGGGCTGGAAAGTGGGATCGGTGTGGGTAGGTCAGTGCAGATTTGATGTGCTGTGTTATACTGTATATCTCTATGACTCCAACTAATGCTGTCTGCTGGTTGTTATTTTTACAAACAACACAATATGAAATTTTCAATTAATTTCAAAACCGAGGCAGGATTCCTAAACTCTATCCTTCCCTCAACATCCCCCAAGTTCTCTTGCAACACCTGACCTTTTCCTCTACTTTTCCCTCACTTCATCCATCTCCTCCTCTATGCCCCTGAAAATGCTATACTCCTTCCCTCCCCTCCCTAACTCTGGACTCTATCCTGACCATCTCTTTGGGATCCACAGGAATGAATGAGGAATGTAGTTTTTGTTGTTTGGAATCAGACTGTGCATAGGGATCCAGCGGGAGGGGTGTACAAGAATCATAAACTCCACTACAGCTTGTGTGACACTAACCTAACACCTCCTCTCTAAAGCCCGCTTCATCGCCTGGCTGTAGCTCAGCACCCAGCATAGCAGGAACAAGTTCAATTATGCTGACTGCAGTGTCAATGACCTCTTTGTTACATGAAACAAACCTGCTTTGTGAATTCCCTCCTGGGCCAATAAGCTATTTTTACTTGGTTACTCACCTATCCTTTGCCCGTTCACCTTTCTCTCACAGGTGACCCAGGGCTTTGCTGCTCAGCCCATGGTTTGAAGTATTGTTGGTGAGGTGTATGAGAAAATCACCCACTTCCCCCAACCACCCTGGGCTGCATGGAGATCTCAGACCCTTCCTAAAACAACTCCGCACAGGCCGGTATCCCATCATCAAGTCATTCTTTATTTACACATGACTTGACTTTCATTCTGCCACATCCAGAGTTGGTTATCAGAGTGTCAGAATGTCTAATACTCCTCTTTCTATCTGTCAGCCAGGGCTCTCTGATTGGACCACATTAACAGCCCCAATCAGGGAACTTACATTCCACGGTGTCCAGCTGGCTGATATTGATACTATCGCTGCATCACTCCTTCTCTGAGACCAAGCACATAGGAAGGTCCATTTTCCTGCAGAGTCTCCTGGGCTGTTTTAGCACTGTGTCGGGCTCCTCCAACCGGGCTCCAGTACAGGCAATGAGTAATGTACAACAGCTCGCCTCTTGCCAGCAGCGTCTTGGTCGAATTTCACACTCATCTTTCAGTGGATAAGTGTCATGGTGGCTACATCCAACGTGTACACCTCTGATTCAGAGGCCTCAGTAATGGTCGAAGGAGAGGATGAACACAAGCCCACCGACTCCCACAGCTACCTAGAATACATCTCCTCCCACCCACCCTCCTGCAAAAATTCCATCCCCTATACCCAATTCCTTCGCCTCCACTGCATTTGCTCCCAGGATGAGGCATTCCACTCCTGTACATCCCAGATGTCCACGTTCTTCAACAGACTGCAACAACCCTCCTGCAGTGGTCGAGAGCACCCTTGACCCCGTCTCCCGCATTTCCCGCAACACATCCCTCACACCCCGCCCCCGCCACGACCGCCCCAAGCGGATCCTCCTCGTTCTCACATACCACCGCACCAACCTCCGGATACAACGCATCATCCTCCGACATTTCCGCCATCTACAATCCGACCCCACCACCCAAGACATTTTTCCAATCCCACCCTTGTCTGCCTTCCGGAGAGACCACTCTCTCCATGACTCCCTTGTCCACTCCAGACTCCCCTCCAACCCCACCACACCCGGCACCTTCCCCTGCAACCGCAGGAAATGCTACACTTGCCCCCACACTTCCTCCCTCACCCCTATCCCAGGCCCCAAGATGACTTTCCATATTAAGCAGAGGTTCACCTGCACATCTGCCAATGTGGTATACTGTATCCGCTGTACACGGTGTGGCTTCCTCTACATTGGGGAAACCAAGCGGAGACTTGGTGACCGCTTTGCAGAACACCTCCTCTCGGTTCGCAATAAACAACTGCACCCCCCAGTCGCGAACCATTTTAACTTTCCCTCCCATTCCTTAGATGACATGTCCATCATGGGCTTCCTACAGTGCCACAATGATGCCACCTGAAGGTTGCAGGAACAGCAACTCATATTCCGCTTGGGAACCCTGCAGCCCAATGGTATCAATGTGGACTTCACAAGCTTCAAAATCTCCCCCTCCCCCCACTGCATCCCAAAACCAGCCCAGCCTGTCTCCGCCTCCCTAATCTGTTCTTCCTCTCACCTATCCCCTCCTCCCACCTTAAACTGCACCTTCATTTCCCATCCACCAACCTCATTCCACCTCCTTGACCTGTCTGTCCTCCCCAGACTGAACTATCCCCTCCCCACCTCCCCACCCATACTCTCCTCTCAATCTATCTTCTCCTCTATCCATCTTCGGTCTGCACCCCCTCCCCCATTTACTTCAGGACCCTCTCCCTATCCCCCTTTTCTGATGAAGGGTCTAGGCCCAAAACATCAGCTTCTGTGCTCCTGAGATGCTGCTTGGCCTGCTGTGTTTATCCAGCTACACACTTTGATATCTTACAGTTGTATAGGACTTTGGTTCAGCCACATTTGGAATACTGCATACAGTTCTGGTCGCCACATTACCAAAAGGATGTGGATGCTTTGGAGAGGGTGCAGAGGACGTTCACCAGGATGTTTCCTGGTATGGAGGGTGCTAGCTATGAAGAAAGGTTGAGTAGATTAGGATTATTTTCATTAGAAAGACAGAGATTGAGGGGGGACCTGATTAAGGTCTACAAAATCATGAGGGGTATAGACAGGGTGGATAGCAATAAGCTTTTTCCCAGAGTGGGGGACTCAGTTACTAGGGGTCATGAGTTCAAAGTGAGAGGAGGAAAGTTTAAGGGAGATATGCGTGGAAAGTTCTTTACACAGAGGGTGGTGGGTGCCTGGAATGCGTTGCCAGCGGAGGTGGTAGACACAGACACGTTAGTGTCTTTTAAGATATATCTGGACAGGTACATGGACGGGCAGGGAGCAAATGGACACAGACCCTTAGAAAATAGATGACAGGTTTAGACAGAGGATCTCAATCGGCGTATGCTTGGAGGGCCGAAGGGCCTGTTCCTGTGCTGTAATTTTCTTTGTTCTTTGTTCTTTCACACATAAAGGTATTGGTGGAATTTCCTGACTTCAAATATGACCACCAATCCTTCTCTCTCTATCTGGGCATATTTATGCTCTGCATTCGCCATTGTCCTGGATGCAGACATTATTGGGGGGTCCCTCTCCATTGGGCCACCTGTGAACTAACACTACCCCAAAGCCATGCAGGGAGGAAACCCATGTCAATACCATGTCTTGCTTGGGATCATAGTGTGCCAAACACTTAGAGGTTGATAGCTGTTACTTTCCTTCACTGAAAGTGAAGCATTGTCTCTGTGATCATTTCCAAAGCTGAATCTTTTTTAGGAGTTGATGCAAAAGTGCCAGAAATAAGGCCAGGCTATGTATGAACTTTCCATGATAATTTACCACCTGAGCCATGGACACACGTGGGAGCCAGACCACCTTTGATTGCCTGTATTTTATCTTTTAATGGGTGTAACCCAGTTATGTTTATCCTTTAACCCAAGCTCTGTGGCCTGGAACCCTTGTAATGTGTATGCCCACCTTGGAGAAACATCTCAGGACAATGTCCAAGTTCTCGAAGTGTTCCTTATTAGTTTTCCCTTTTATTAGAACATCATCTCGATAAATGGCAACCTGAGGTAGACCTTGCAAAATGTTCTTATCATCCACTGAAAATTTGAACCAGCTGACAATGCCTGGTAGCTTCGTGCACTGCTACAAGCCCTTCCTGGGCATTCAATATAGCACACTTCTGGGAATTCTTGTCTCAATGTAATTGCAAGTGCTCAAGCCAAGCTTTGTGAAGGGCAGCCCCCTGCCAGCTTTGTGAAGGGCAGCCCCCTGCCATCTTTGTGCATAAACACTCTATGCAAGGGACTGGGTACTTATCCAGCTGTGAAAAGCAGCTTGAAATTTCCCCAAAGGCAAACCAAGCCATCAGACTTCGCAATCCATATGAACCCAGTACTGCCCATTCGTCAATCCATACTGGTTTAATGATTCGAGACAACAAGGTGTAGAGCTGGATGAACACAGCAGGCCAAGCAGCACCAGAGGAGCAGGAAAGCCAATGTTTCGGGCCTATACCCTTCTTCAGAAATGGGGGATGGGGACAGGGTTCTGAAATAAATAGGGAGAGAGGGGGAGGCGGATTGAAGATGGATAGAGGAGATTTTAGGTGGAGAGGAGGTGGTGGTAAGTTAAAGAGGCGGGGGATGGCAAGGCCGAAGAGATTACAAGAGAGTTGCAGTGGGAGAGAGATCCCCAGAGGTTTGTCTGGAGGGAGGAGGGTAACTTCTTCAGGTTAGGCATCCCTGGAAGAGGCTTTGCAGTGAGGTTAAAATTGTATCAGAGATAATAGGAAATGCAGATGCTGGAGAATCCGAGATAACAAGGTGCGGAGCTATAGTTCCTATTATCTCTGATACATTTTAACCTCACTGCAAAGCTTCTTCTAAGGATGACTAACCTGAAGAAGTTACCCTCCTCCCTCTGGACAAACCTGAGGGGATCTCTCTCCCACTGCAATTCTCTTGTCTGCCTCCTCTCCACCTATCTTCTCCTCTATCCATCTTCAATCCTCCTCCTCCTTTCTCCCTATTCATTTCAGAACCCTCTTCCCCTCCCCCTTTTCTGATGAAGGATCTAGGCCTGACACATCAGCTTTCCTGCTTCTCTGATGCTGCTTGGCCTGCTGTGTTCATCCAGCTCTACACCTTGTTATTTCGGACTCTCCAGCATCTGCAGCTCCCATTATCTCTGGTTTAATGATTCCTTTGCTTTCTAGCCTTCTGATTTCTGCCTCTATCTTTGCCCAGAAGGCAAATGGTTTTGGGTGCGCCTTACAGAATCATGGGACTGCTTCCTGGTCAACACGCAAGATGGCCTTGGCTCCTTTAGTCCCTAGACTTTCCTGAAAACCATTTGGGTATTTAATTACGACTTCACTCAGGCAACCATTTTCTAATCAAAAAATGTTGCGTGCCCTCAAGTAGTGCTCCCCAAGCTCAGTTGTCCCGGTGAATGTGTCCACTTCCATCGGAATACCCTGCAACTCAACTGCTCCACTTGCCACATTTTTCAATAATAAAGCCACACATTTGAAAAATTCTTCACCATCCAAACCTTTAACACTATGGTAGGCCAAGTCAAAGTTTGGAAAATTAAAATCCCCATTGTTACAACCTTATTATGCTTACGTAAATCTGAGATCTCCCTACATGTTTGTTTCTCAATTTCTCTCTAACTATTGGGGGACCTAGAGTGCAATCCCATCAAAGTGATCTTCCCTTTCTGATTTGTAATTTCTACCCATATATTTTCACTGGATCGTTTTTCAGAAATATCTTCCCTAGTTACAGCAGAAATGTATTCCTTAATCAAAAATACCACCCAACTCCTTTCTTGCCTCCTTATCTAACCTTCCTGCGGCATCTAAAACCCGAAACACTGAGTCATCAGTTTTGTCCATCTCTCAGCCAAGTTAGTGTAATACCTATGATGTCTCAATCCCAAGTTCTTAATCATGCCCTGAGTCCATCAGCCTTACCTGTATGACCCCTTGCATTCAGGTAAATATGATTTAGTTCTTCAGAGTTACCACATAGTCTGACTCTCTTGTCTTTCCTTTCTAATTGACATGCTCTTCTCACATTCAGAAATGTCCTACAATTTACTCTGCTCATCTTTGTCAGTAAACAGTCTCCCTTAATGGAATGAGCAAATCTGCATTGTAAGAAATTGGTCCCTTTCCAGCTCAAGTTAGACCCATACTTTCTGAACAGGTCTTTTCTACCCCAAAAGACATTCCAATTGTCCAAAAACGTGAGTGTCCAAACAACACACCAGCTCTTCAGCCATTGATTTATCTCAATTAACCTTTCTGAGTTTGGCATTAGGAGTCAACCAGAAATTACTACTTTTAAAGTTTTAGAAGGCATGGTCAGCAGGTTTGTGGACGACATCAAAGTTGGTGCATAGTAAAGAAGGGTATCTCAGATTACAGAGGGATCATGATCAAATGGGTCAATGGGCTGAAAAATGGCAGATGGAGTTCAATCTGGATAAATGCAAGGTACTGCAACAAACGAGGGTAAACCTTGAACAGTGTTCTCAGACAGAGGGACCTAGGGGTGCAGGTACGTAAAGTTTGAGTCACATGTAGACAGGGGGGTTAAAAAGGGGTCAGGCACAATTGCTTTCATTGTTCAGTCCTTTGAGTGTAGGAGTTGGAACGTTATGTTGAGATTGTACAGTACTTTAGGGAGGTCTCTTTTGGATACTGTGTCCAGTTCTGGTCGCCCAGTTGTAAGAAGGATATTATCAAGCAGGGATGCCTAACTCGAAGAAGTTACCCTCTGGACCAACCTCAGGGAATCTCTCTCCCATTGCTCCATCTTCGGTCCGCCTCCCCCTCTCTCCCTATTTATTCCAGTTCCCTCCCCCCATCCCCATCTCTGATGAAGGGTCTAGGCCCAAAACGTCAGCTTTTGTGCTCCTGAGATGCTGCTTGGCCTGCTGTGTTCATCCAGCCTCACATTTTATTATCTTCTATTATCAAGCTGGAGAGGGTTCAGAAGAGATTTACCAGGATGCTGTTTTGTACGGAAGGTTTAAGTTATAAAGAAAAGCTGGACAGGCTGGGACTTTTTTCACTGGGGTGTACGAGGTACCAAATAATGAGAGGTATAGATAGAATTAAGGTAGCTGACTTTTCTTAGGATAGGGCATTTTAAAACCAGGGCACACATTATGAAGGTGGGAGATCTTTAAAAATGAGATGAAATACATAAATTTTCACAGTAGGGCAGGTTTTGCGTGTGGAATGAACTTTCTGAGGAAGCAGTGGACGTGGGTGTAATAACAACTTTAAAAGACATTTGGATGGACACATGAATAGGAAAGATTTGGATGCATGTAGATCAGGACCAGGCAGGTGGGACTAATTTAGTTTGGGATTACAGTCAGCGTGGACTGGCTGGACTGAACTGTCTGTTTCCATGCTATATGACTCTATGACTCTCGTATCTGTTTGTAGTCCAGTTGGACTTCAGCTAGTAGGCACTTTTGCGATAGTTACACCATTACTTTCACATTCCAAACGCTCTCTAAGCATCTCATTAAGATTTAAACCAAAGTCACAAGCTTCTGCCACTCCTCTTAACCTTGTCAAAAATCCTGATACAGATTCCCCTGGTTCTCAAATTGTTGAGTAAAACCAATAACGTCTGAGAATTAGAGGAGGCTTGGGGTCGTAATACTCCATAATTATGTTAATCAGTTCTTAAAACATTTTGGTATTTGGTTCCTTGGGGAAAGTTAGGCTCCTAAAAAGATAAAAAGCTGCAGCTCCATGGGCTATCTGGAGAATCACTGTTGCCTCTTGTCCGACATAATGTCATTTGCCCAGAAAAAAGTAATACGTTCTTCCCACTTACTGGGCTTGGTCTTCGGCAGCAGGGTCAAACGTGTCCAGCCATCCAAACAAAGGCATGATGTTGAAAATGTTTACCGTCAACTCAAAGACTGTTGCAAGCAAATTTCTTAGGAACATACTTTACTCTCATTACCACGGAAACAACTCCACAGGAGCTGGTATCCCATCATCAAGTTACTCTTTATTTACACATGAACTTGTTTCACTTTAGTATTACCCTTCAGAGTGAGTTATCACAGCACCAGAATCTCATTTTATCTGACTGCCAGGGCTCCCTGATTGGACCAGATTAATAGCCCCAGTCAGGGAACTCATATTCTATGAAGTCCAGCTGGCTGGCCTCATTCCAACCACTACACTTCTCTCTCAGAACACTGGTAAGGGTCAATGTTAGCTGTAGAGAGGACTGGGCCCTATGCACAACACTTCACTTGTACTCACCTCTCTCACTGACCACCACCCACTCTATTCCCCACACCCTCACCAAGTTTTAGCAGGCTGCTTGACCACGAGGGTATCATAGTCAGCCAAAGCTGAATACTGTCCCCACTGCAATTCACACCAACAGACTCAGATATATACTCAAAGATGCCCTGACACACTTACACACACTAAGGTAAAATCTCTCTGGCTTGCTCTCCCTCTCTCTCACACACACAGACACACAGCCACACACACACACAGCCACACACACACACATACACACACACAGCCACACACACACACACACACACACACAAACACACACACACACACACACACACAGACACACAGACACACACACACATACACAGACAACACACACACAGACACACACATGCAGAGACAGGCACAGATTTCAACATGCCAATATTCTGCACTAGGTTGCATTTGTAACTACTTTGTTGTAATAAAAGAGCCCAATCACAAGAGCATTACAAACAAGATTTAATACTGAACCACCAGAGCAGATGACCAAAGTTTAACTGGACCAACTATGTAAAGATTTTGGCTGCAAGAATGGCTCAGACACTCAGAATCCAGCAGTGTGTAACCTGTTCTGATGAACAGTCACCAGACTCAAAACATCAACTGTGCTTGCTGCCCACAGATGCTGCCAGACCTGCTGAGTTTCTCCAGAAATTTCTGTTTTTGTTTCGATCTCCACCATCTGCAATTCTTTACTTTATTTCAGTCTGTAATCAACACCATGGCTCCTCATAGCCTGTCCACCATCTACAAGGCACAAGTCAGGAGTGTGATGGAATACTCCCCACTTGCCTGGATGGGTGCAGCCCCAACAACACTCAAGAAAGTTGACACCATCCAGGACAAAGCAGCCCACTTCACTGGCACCTTATCCACCATTTTCAATATTCACTCTTTTCTCCACTCATGCACAGTAGCTGCATTGTGTACTACCTATAAGCTGCAGTGTGACCACTCACCAAGGCTCCTTTGACAGCACCTTACAAACCTGCACCTTATTGCAACACCTAACATCTAGAATGACATGAGCAACAGATACATGGGAACACCAGCCCCTGCAGGTTCTCCCCTGAGGAGTGTAGGACCAGCTAGTAGAGTGACTTTAAACACTATGTCAAATCAGTGGCAATATTTCAAAAGTACTCATAGGCTCTGGGACATGCCTAGGAAAACAACCATAGAAATGTGAACACTGCTTCCACCTGCCATCGACCCCCCCTGTTCTAAGAGACCATTGGGCAATGATTGAAAGCAAGAACTCTGACACACTTTTCTCTTTCCTGTCGCAGGACATTCTACGACCAAGTATAGCATCTGCGTCTCTCCTACTGTCTCGGGCATGCTCATGCTGTACAGGCAGTGGATGCAACGCCAAGATGGTACAGGGCTCATCCACTCCCATCTGCTTGTCTTCTCTTTGTTGTTTCTCCTTTTTGCTTTGGCTCTGTTTCCCTTTTCTATTTAACGCCTGGCTAAAAGCGGGTGGAAGGGGCATCTGGCAGCAGCACCAATGCCAGGAGAAGCCGGGCACAGCACCACCGCAGCCCACAATCTTCTTGCGAGCGAGGAACAGAGTCCCCTGGCCTGGGCATGGAGCCGAGGGTCCAGGTCCGCAGCTAGGCCTGGGCTCCTGAAGGAGTTGCAAGTGTCGGCGAGAAGGACGGAGGAGGGCCCCAGTGGCAGATGACTGGCAGCGGTGAGCAGGAAGAACATCACTCGGCGAACAGGAGGCTCGGAACCTGTGTATCCCCAGGTCCATGGCTCCAGCTCGGACACAGTGGTGTTCATGACTGTGGAGGCAGTGGGTGCCCATAACCGAGACCTTTAGGCCCGTTACAGAGACCCAGGAGAGACTTAGGCCGATGTCAAACAGCACCTGGAGGAGCAACAGAGGAGGAGCAAGAAGAAGAAGGAAAAATGAACTCTATTGCAGTAAAACCTTGCATCCAGTGTTTCAAGATGGTGCTGCAGCGTGGAGGGACTTTGTGCACAACACATGAAAAGACTCTTTTCACTGTATTTTTATATACATGAGAAATTAAAAGCCAGTCTAATGACAGCCATGTAACCAAAGCTGATTGTCATAAAAACCCATCTGGTTTATAAACGCCCTTTACAGAAGTCAGTCTGCCATCCTTACTTGGTGTGGCCACACTGTGACTCACAGTAATAGGTTTGATTCTGACATGACCTGTGGGCAATTAGGGGCAGGCAATAAATGACAGCTTGGTCATGACACCCACATCCCATGAACAAACAGAAACAAAATCTGTGCCATATAGAGCCACTTGCATTAAAAGAAAACCAACAAAACAGCTCCAAGAGCAGAGGATGCAAAAAAGGGCAGCTTATTTCGTCACATCTTCAGGACTTATTTGGAGAAAGGAAAGAATAAAACAGGCAGTTCATTCACTACTGTCTGCTTTCTGCTTGTCCAACACTCCCCCAATTCTCACAAGTCATTTGCTTCATGACTACAATTTGCCATAAAATCGCCATATTTGACAGAGCAACTTTGAAAGCTTCTCTTCACAGCCAGGAATTCCGACATGTAGAGGGGTGGGGGGAGGGTTGAATCAGCAGGTTGTGCTTCCGTCTCTCTCCACCCACTTTCCTTACACTCAGTCCTCCAAATTCCCTACTTTCCTCAGCTACCAGCCCCATCCTGTCTCCTCTCCTCACACGGCACTCCACCATTTTCCTTCCCTAGCCAGTAGAGGAGTGGTGTGTGAGAGTGAATGGCTGTGAGTCCTCAGCAGGCTAAAGGCAATGCAATATGGGTGTGCTAAAACAGGTATCAGGAAGCAGCTGCTTAGTTCATGTCCATCATATTTCTGATGCAGGAACACATGAGACAAAATTATACCTGCCCACCCTGCCCGTCACCTTCGCTGGACTCTCTTACCTTGCAACACACACTTCACATTGTCGATGTCAGCTCCTTCCTCTTGCTCTGATGTAGGTGCAGGACCTGCAGACAACATCCTTCCCGGCCCCTGTTCATGGGGGGGGAGTAGGACCCGATGTGAGAAAACTTTATCAACAGCCCAGAAATAAAATGACAAATACAATGCATCAAATATCTTTTAAAGCCGAATTGCTTTGGAATCCTGCTCCTGACTGCTGACAGCACTGAAGCTCTCAGCACTGAGCTCCTGTTCCACTGCAGGACTGTGTCGAGTGGAGAGAAGTCACTGGCGCGCCAACACCAGCCCAGCAGTGCAGACTCCACCCGCTGAATTCATTTCTCTCTGGGCTGGCACTATTGTGTCTGTAAATATTCTACTCACTTGGCCCCTGTCCAGGGACAACTTAATTTACATCTCACATTAAACAAACCTCCACACTGTGTCAGTAAAAGCCAGGACAACCCGCAAAATTTACTCGTCTTTTCTTTATGAAACAAAACAAAAAAACTCCTGACGTCTCAATCTCTTCACACTACTGTTCTCCATTACAACTTCGCAATTATACAGCAATACCTTGATCAGTATTGACGTCTATCTCAATTATTTCCTTTTATCCTCTTCAAGTAATACAAACGGCTGGACTCAATGCAGCAATCACTTCCCACTGATTAGACGACAAAATAATTTTCTGCATCAACTTTCACTTTAAGCACTGTTTGGTTCGGGGATGAACTGAGATATAACATCAACTCTTGTGCCTGAGGCAGATCTTAAACAAGGTGACTATGCTCACCTCGGAATCTGACACTCTCACTCAGAGGCCAGCACCCATTCATTCCAGGATAGGGCTCGGCAATTTAACTCAGAAAAATGTGGCTCTATGTATTCTAGCCTTTGAGCAGCACAGCTATGAAGCAGCAGCAATTCTCCCCAAATTCAAAGTGGCTCTCCATTTAATCTCCTCTCCTGAAGGTGCTGACTCTCACTGGGATACAGGGTCCCCCTCCCCTCCTGAAGGTGCTGACTCTCACTGGGGTACAGGGTCCCCTCCCCTCCTGAAGGTGCTGACTCTCACTGGGGTACAGGGTCCCCCTCCCCTCCTGAAGGTGCTGACTCTCACTGGGCTACAGGGTCCCCCTCCCTCCTGAAGGTGCTGACTCTCACTGGGGTACAGGGGCCCCCTCCCCTCCTGAAGGTGCTGACTCTCACTGGAATACAGGGTCCCCCTCCCCTCCTGAAGGTGCTGACTCTCACTGGGATACAGGGTCCCCCTCCCCTCCTGAAGGTGCCGACTCTCACTGGGGTACAGGGTCCCCCTCCCCTCCTGAAGGTGCCGACTCTCACTGGGGTACAGGGGCCCCCTCCCCTCCTGAAGGTGCTGACTCTCACTGGGATACAGGGTCCTCCTCCCCTCCTGAAGGTGCTGACTCTCACTGGGGTACAGCGTCCCCCTCCCCTCCTGAAGGTGCTGACTCTCACTGGGATACAGGGTCCCCCTCCCCTCCTGAAGGTGCCGACTCTCACTGGGGTACATGGGCCCCCTCCCCTCCTGAAGGTGCCGACTCTCACTGGGATACAGGGTCCCCCTCCCCTCCTGAAGGTGCTGACTCTCACTGGGGTACAGGGTCCCCCTCCCCTCCTGAAGGTGCTGACTCTCACCGTGTCTGGGTCCCTGGCAGTCCTGAAGCTGCGCTCAGCAGACTATGGGTCTGTAGCTGCTCACGCTTGTGTGTTTCCCTTCTTCCACTGCAATCTGTGAGGCTGATCTTTCAGCTGTTGTGTAGAACTCTGCACAATTCATTTCACTTTCTCTTTTGCAAAATACAGTCTGCCTGTCTTGGTTGACCGACACTCTCCTTCGCTTATATTTTGAGAAAAAATTTTCTAAAGTGTTTACTCTTCATTCTTTTTCTGCATCATTTATTACACCCTATCTACATTTTATTGCTCTTTACAGATCTCCCAATGCAGAGGATCTGATTTTATTTTTATATGGCACTTTATTTATCTTGGCACTGTTCCTTACCTCATCAGTTGACTTTGGTTCTTCAGTAGAGTCTTTGCCTTTTAGGGCTACTCGCATCGTACCAAATATGTCTTTGAATACTTTCTACTGTCTGTAAGATTACAGGATAGCACTTAAAAGGATTGCTGCACTGTCTTCGAACAGAGATTCCAAACCAATTGCCCATTCAGGTGGTACTTTATTGACAAGAAGCTGTAAAGCTTTCTGAAGTCCAGTATTTGTTCCTTATCTAAGATCATTAACCGTAGAGTTTGTGGTCAACATCACACGGCTGTTTAGGATAGCTTGCTTTGTGGAAATTGCCTGTTGCGTCTCCTGTAACAGTGACAACACATCAGGAGTACTTACTCAACTGTGATAAGCTCTGGAAAGTCCTAAGATTATGAAAGGTACAAGTCATTAGTAGATCCAGCCAGTTTATTGTGGTCCATCAAAGTCTCACTCCTTTGAAGTTTTCCTGTGTTTTACACTCGTTACGGTCCTCTCCCATTAAGATCTGCAGCACACCTCTCCTCACTCCTAATATAGTGTCAACTGCATTCAAACACACCCACTCAGTGAAGCTCTAATTTGGGAGAGAGGACAACCAGCTGTCCTGAGATTTGACATTGGCACAGTTCAGTGTTTATGAAATGGGTGGGAAAGGTCATGACAGTCCCTCAGTTGTCTATTTCATAACCATGAAGATAATGTGATTGTAAATATGATCTGTGTAAAGCCAGAACAGCTATCCAGCTTGTTCAGTTCTGCCAGCCGTATTGTTTGATCCATTCCTGGTATTTATGCCCATCATCAAATACCACAATTACATCTGTAGCACATAAATAATACTAAGGAAACACTGCTGATCTATTACAATTCACACCAAGGAGTGAGTTACTGTAGCATCATACACTTTTACTTGTAAGTTGTAACTTGGAACATAGAACATAGAACAATATAGCACAGAACAGGCCCTTCGGCCCTCGATGTTGCGCCGACCTGTGAACTAATCTAAGCCCATCCCCCTACAGTATCCCATCATCATCCATACGCTTATCCAAGGACTGTTTAAACGCCCCTAATGTGGCTGAGTTCACTACATTGGCAGGCAGGGCGTTCCACGCTCTTACCACTCTCTGAGTAAAGAACCTGCCTCTGACATCTGTCTTAAATCTATCACCCCTCAATTTGTAGCTATGCCCCCTTGTACAAGCTGATGTCATCATCCTCAGAAAAAGACTCTCACTGTCCACCCTATCTAATCCTCTGATCATCTTGTATATCTCTATTAAATCCTCTCTTAGCCTCCTTCTCTCCAATGAGAACAGACCTAAGTCGCTCAGCCTTTCCTCATAAGACCTTTGCTCCAGACCAGGCAACATCCTGGTAAATCTCCTCTGCACCTTTTCCAATGCTTCCACATCCTTCCTGTAATGGGGCGACCAGAACTGTATGCAATATTCCAAGTGAGGCTGCACTAGCATTTTGTACAGTTGCAGCATGACATCACGGCTCTGGAACTCAATCCCTCTACCAATAAAACCTAACACACCGTAAGCCTTCTTAACAGCTCTATCAACCTGGGTGGCAACTTTCAGGGATCTATGTACATGGACACCAAGATCCCTCTGCACATCCACACTAACAAGAATCTTTCCATTGACCCAGTATTCTGCCTTCCTATTATTCCTCCCGAAGTGAATCATCTCACGTATATCTGCTTTGAACTCCATTTGCCACCTTTCAGCCCAATTCTGCAGTTTATCCAAGACTCCCTGCAACCTGCAACATTCTTCCACATTGTCCACGACTCCATCGACTTTAGTATCATCTGCAAACTTACTAACCCATCCACCTATGCCTGCGTCCAAGTCATTTATAAAAATGACAAACAGCAGTGGTCCCAAAACAGATCCTTGTGGCACACCACTAGTAACCAGACTCTAGGCTGAATACTTTCCATTAACCACCACTTGTTGCCCTCTTACAGAAAGCCAGTTTCTAATCCAAACTGCTAAATCTCCCTCAATCCCGTGCCTCTGTATTTTTTCCAATAGCCTACCATGTGGAACCTTATCAAAGGCTTTACTGAAGTCCATTTACACCACATCAACTGCCCGACCCTCATCCACATGCTTGGTCACCTTCTCAAAAAACTCAGAGGTTTGTGTGACACGACCTGCCCTTGACAAATCCATGTTGACTATCTCCAATCAAGTTGTTGCTTGCTAGATGATTATAAATCCTATCTCTTATAATCCTTTCCAAAACATTTCCTACAACAGACGTAAGGTTGACATGTCTATAATTATCTGGGTCATCTCCACTGCCCTTCTTGAACAAGGCCACAACATTTGCAATCCTCCAGACCTCTGGTACTGAACCTGTAGACAATGAGGACTCAAAGATCAAGGCCAAAGGCTCCGCCACCTCCTCCCTAGCTTCCCAGACAATCCTCGGAAAAATTCCATCCGGCTCAGGGGATTTTAAACACCTTCACAACTTCTAGAATTGATAACACCTCCTCCTTACTAACCTTAATCCTTTCAATTCTAATAGCCCGTAACTCAGTCTTCTCCTCTACAATATTCTCCTTTTCCTGAGTGAAAACAGGTGAGAAATATTCGTTTAGCACCTCTCCGATCTCCACAGGGTCCACACACAACTTCCCACTTCTGTCTTTGACTGGCCCTATTCCTACCCTAGTCATCCTCTTATTCCTCACATACCTATAGAAAGATTTAGGGTTCTCCTTTATTCTTCCTGCCAATGTCTGCTCATGTCCCCTCCTTGCTCTTCTTAACTCTCTCTTTAAATCCTTCCTGGCTAATCTGTAACTCTCCATCTCCTCATCTGAACCATCTCGTCTCAACGTCACATAAGCCTCCCTCTTCAGTTTAACAAGAGATACAATTTCTTTAGTAAACCACGGTTCCCTTACCTTATCACTTCCTCCCTGCCTGACAGGGACATACCTAGTAAGGACACGCAATATCTGTTCCTTAAACCAGCTCCACATTCCGATTGTCTCCATCCCCTGCATTTTGCTAACCCATTCTATGCCTCCTAAGTCTTGCCTAATCGCATTATAATTGCCTTTCCCCCATCTATAACTCTTGCCCTGTGGCATGTTCCTATTCCTTTCCATCGCTAAACTAAACATAACCGAATTATGGTCACTCTGTCCAAAGTGCTCACCTACGACTAAATCAAACACCTGGCCTGGTTCATTGCCAAGCACCAGATCCAGTGTGGCCTCCCCTCTTGTCGGCCCTTCGACATACTGTGTCAGGAAACCCTCCTGCACACATTGGACAAAAACTGATCCATCCGATGTACTCGAGTGATAGCATTTCCAGTCAATGTTGGGTAAGTTAAAGTCTCCCACGATGACCACCCTGTTGCTTTCACTCCTGCCCAGAATCATTTTGACAATCCTCTCCTCCACATCCCTGGAACTTTGCGGAGGCCTATAAAAAACTCCCACCAGTGTGACCTCTCCTCTCCTGTTTCTGACCTCAGCCCATGCCACCTCAGTAGACGAGTCCTCGTCAAAAGTTCTTTCAGCCACCATTATACTGTCTTTGACTAACAAAGCCACACCTCCCCATCTTTTACCACCTTCCCTGACCTTAATGAAAGATCTAAACCCTGGAACCTGCAACATCCATTCCTGACCCTGCTCTATCCATGTTTTCAAAATGGCCACAACATCGAAGTCCCAGGTACCTATCCATGCTGCAAGCTCACCTACCTTATTCCGGATACTCCTGGCGTTGAAGTAGACACACTTCAAGCCAGCTTGCTGTCTGCCAGCACACTCCTGTGACAGTGAAATCCTGTCCATGTCCTCCCTACGCTCATCCTCCTGTGTACTAGAACTACACCACAGTTTACCACTCCCCTTCTGAGCTAGTTTAAATCCACCCGAATAGCACTAGCAAATTTCCCACCCAAGATATTAGTGCACCTCTGGTTCAAGTGGAGACCGTCCTGTTTGTAGAGGTCCCACCTTCCCCAGAATGACCCCCAATTGTCCATGTACCTGAAGCCCTCCCTCCTGCAGCATCCCTGCAGCCACGTGTTCGGCTGAAATCTCTCCCTGTTCTTTGCCTCGCTATCACGTGGTACGGGTAACAAACCAGAGACAACCACTCTGTTTGTTCTAGCTCTCAGCTTCCACCCTAGCTCCCTGAAATCCTGCCTGACATCCCTATCCCTCTTTCTACCTATGTCGTTGGTGCCTATGTGGACCAGAACTTGGGGCTGGTCACCCTCTCCCTTCAGGGCCCCAAAGACACGATCCAAGACATCATGGACCCTGGCACCTGGGAGGCAACACACCAACCGTGAGTCTACTTCGCTGAGGCGAACTGAGGCAAAAGCTCCAATTCGATCACATGGCTAAATAGGAATCTTTCCCACTTTTCAAACACCTGCAGCTTGCAGTACAGTATCCAATAGGCAATGAGTGGACTGCAGTATTTCAAGTGAGTGCCATCTCTAGGACAGCTAGGAAAGCAGGCCCAGCTAGCAACACCGTCATACCCTGGATGAATAATAAAAAAAAACTCTCAGGCCCGAAACATCAGCTTTTGTACTCCTAAGATGCTGTTCAGCCTGCTGTGTTCATCCAGCTCTATACTTCATTTTCTCCTTCCTTCCCCAGTTCCTTCAGATGGCCCTCAAAAGCTATTTCCTCTTTGGCTTAGTATTAAAACTTGATTAAAAGGTTACTTTAGTTGTGGGTTACCCTCTGTTATGTGTTTAGTGATACAGTCTACATAAACTTTGACTGATATTTCCCACTCCCGTTCTCACTATGTATGCTATGATGAAAGAATAACATAACCTATGTTGTGAGCAGGCCTGGGTGAGGTTTCCTAATTCATTGTGGTTACAAATGAGCCAGCCCAAATCGTCATTCTCCCAACTGAGAAGGGATGGACTGGTTCTCCTTCTTTATTCATGCAGTTGGCTGGTTGCAACAAAATTAATTAAAATACATAGGTATCCATAAGGAAACATTCTTCCAGATTAAATGAATTTGTGTTTTAAAAGGAGGCAATTTAATTGGGTTATCTCGAATCAAAGAGAGAGTGAGTTTATTAAGTGATTAAAGGTAAGATAAAGTAATTCGACAACACAAACATACAGAGTAAAAATCAGAAATGAATCTGTAAAGAGATAAAAGTTAAAATAAGTTTGAAAAGTTGCAACCATTAAACAGGTTGATGACAGAACGGTTCATGCAGGTAGTTGAGCAGTCGACTTAAGATTTTTGATGTTGCAGGTTGGCTGAAATTCTGTTGTCCTGTTATTCTTTTTGACAGTGACTGACTTCCAGCACTGAGACAGAAAGGGAGACGCTGTTGTTTGTGATATATGTAAATGATCTGGAGGAAGGTGTAGGTGGTCTGATCTGCAAGTTTGCTGATGATACTAAGATTGGTGGAGTAGCTGATAGTGAAGGGGACTGTCAGAAATTACAGCAGAATATAGATAGTCTGGAGAGTTGGGCAGATAAATGGCAGATGGAGTTCGATCCAGGCAAATGTGAGGTGATGCATTTTGGAAGATCAAATTCAAGGGCAAACTATACAGTACATGGAAAAGTCCTAGGGAAAATTGATGAACAGAGAGATCTGGGTGTTCAGGTCCATTGTTCTCTGAAGGTGACAACGCAGGTCAATAGGGTGGTCAAGAAGGCATATGGCATGCTTTCCTTCATTGGGCAGGGTATTGAGTACAAGAGTTGGCAGGTCATGTTGCAGTTGTATAGGACTTTGGTTCGACCACATTTGGAGTACTGTATACAGTTTTGGTCGCCACATTACTGAAAGCATGTGATGCTTTGGAGAGGGTGCAGAAGAGGTTCACCAGGATGTTGCCTGGTATGGAGGGTGCTAGCTATGAAGAGAGGTTGAATAGATTAGGATTATTTTCATTAGAAAGACGGAGATTGAGGGGGGGACCTGATTGAGGTCTACAAAATCTTGAGGGGTATAGACAGGGTGGATAGCAAAAAGCTTTTTCCCAGAGTGGGGGATTCAATTACTAGGGGTCATGAGTTCAAAGTGAGAGGAGGAAAGTTTAAGGGAGGTATGCATGGAAAGTTCTTTAAACAGAGGGTGGTGGGTGCCTGGAACGCGTTGCCAGTGGAGGTGGTAGACGCAGACATGTTAGCGTCTTTTAAAATATATTTGGACAGGTACCTGGATGTGCAGGGAGCAAATGGACACAGAGCGTTAGAAAATAGATGACAGGTTAGACAGAGGATCTTGATCGGCGCAGGCTTGGTGGGCCGAAGGGCCTGTTCCTGTGCTGTTAGTTTCTTTGTTTGATTCAGGGTGTCAAGGGAAATGGGGAGTAGGCAGAAAGGTGGAGTTGCAGCCCAAGAACACATTGAATGACTCTGATGGTGCAGAACTCATCCAACTATCAACAGCTCACCTACCTTTCCCCAGCCTCAACCTTCCTCCCTCTTGCCTCCTTGACCTGACACAACCTGCCCATCTTCTCTCACCTACCTCCACCACCCTCTAGTTGCATCCACAATCCCACCTACCTTCCCGTAGCCCCACCCCTCCTCCCCTTATTTATTTCCTAGCTCCCTTCCCCCTCCCCAGGTCTGATTAAGGGTACTGATCCAAAACATCAACTTTCCTGCTCCACTGATACTGCCTGGTCTGCTGTGTTTCCTCTGACTCCAGCATTTGCAGGTCTGGGTGACTTCTGATGATATTTAACCCTGCTTTTTGAAGATATGCATGCTGGGCATTGTCAGGTGGGTGCTGGTGTTCTAGTTGCACTTGGGCACCTTGGGCAGGAGCATAGTCCAAGTTGTGAATACTTCAGATAGGTTGTTGTACTCAGGTTGAGGCTGGGAATTGTGATGTTCAACTCACCTCTCTTCTCAAAGCCTATTCACCATCTTCAAGGCACAGAAAGCAGTGTTCTTTATTCGTTTAGGCACACACAGGGTACAGTGAAAGATTGTTTTCAAAAATCCAGTGACACAGCCATTTATTGACATCAATGAAGTGAATCAGATTGACTGACTACTGACACTAGGGATCTCAGAAGGACATCAAGATGGATCCCCACCAGAAACGTCTGTCTGAAAAACTGAGGTGTGCATCACTTTCAAGGTCAATATTTATTGCCCTTCCCTTTGAGAAAGTGCTGGGGAGGACCTTCCCAAATGACTGCAGTTCACATGTTGCAGTGTTAGAAAAGGAGCTCCAGGATTCAATCCAGCAGGTAGCATAGTTGAGCCCAGCTAGTTCATTCAGTAGAGTTTGAGACTGCATCCAAGTCACGAGGTCCAGCCACACACTTGGTGTTTGGATGGCATGTGGGGATTAGTAGTTAGCACTGCCACCTCAGAGCCCTAGGAACGTGGATTTGATTCCAACCTTGGGCGACTGTGTGGAGTTTGCATGTTCTTCTTGTGTCTGTGTGAACTTTTGCTAAGTGCTCCGGTTTCCTCCCACAGTCCAGAGATGTGCAGGTTGGGTGGACTGGCACACTAAGTTACTTGTAGTGTCCAGGGTTGTGTAGGCTAGTTAATTAGCTATGGGAAATGCAGGGGTTACTGCGATGGCGGGCAGTGGGATGCTCTTTGGACAGTCGGTGCAAGCTTGATGGGCTGAATGGCATCTGACTGCACTGTAGGATATCTATGATTCTAGTGGTCAGGTCAATGTGTAGCTTGCATGGGAACCTGCAGATGGCAGTGTTGCCAGTAACATCCACTCTTGCCCCTCTATTTGTTAGAGACCAGTGTCTGGAACATGCTGTCAAAAGAGGGTTAGTGGATTGCAATAATGCATCCAACACAGAGGCAACTGTGCATACCAAATGTATCAATGTTGCAGGATATAAATAGTTAGAATAATAGGTTACAGCTCAGATCAGCAACATAGCTTTGGCCTGAATGTGCTCTGAGTCTTGCTAGAATTACACTCATCCAGGCAAGTGGCAAGTAATCCATCACACTCCTGACTTCTAAGATAATAAAATGTGAGGCTGGATGAACACAGCAGGCCAAGCAGCATCTCAGGAGCACAAAAGCTGACGTTTCGGGCCTAGACCCTTCATCAGAGAGCTCTCTGATGAAGGGTCTAGGCCCGAAACGTCAGCTTTTGTGCTCCTGAGACGCTGCTTGGCCTGCTGTGTTCATCCAGCCTCACGTTTTATTATCTTGGATTCTCCAGCATCTGCAGTTCTCATTATCTCTGACACTCCTGACTTCTGCCTTGTTGGTAGTGGATGGGCTTTGGGAAGTCCAATGAGGTACCTGCCACATAATTCCCACTTTTCCATCTCCTTTCAACTATGCTATTTATATGGCTGGCCCAGTTCAGTTTCTGAACAATAATAACCCACAGGATGTTGATAGTGAGGGATTATTTCCAATGGTAATGCCTTTGAACGGACAGAGGCAATAGTTAGATTCTGCGACAGTGAGAACTGCTGATGCTGGAGTCAGAGATAACAGTGTGGAGCTGGAGGAGCACAGCAGGTCAGGCAGCAGTGGAGCAGGAAAGCTGACATTTCGGGTCAGGACCCTTCAGAGCTGTTGTGATGAAGAGTCCTGATCCAAAACATCGACTGTGCTGCTCCTCTGATGCTGCCTGGCCTGCTGTGTTCCTCCAGCTCCCCACTGTGTTATCTTTAATAGCTAGATTCTCTCTTCATTGAGATCATCATTACCTGGCACTTGTGTGGCATAGACACTACTGTCCTTTTGTCAGTATAGCTTGGATTTGTCCCAGTCTGTCTGCAGACAGCTGTTTCAGTATCTGAGAAGTCACAAATGATGCTGAGCATTGAATAATGTTGCTCAGCAAACATTCACATTTCTGATCGTATGGTGGAGGGAAGGTCATTGAAGAAGATAGTCGTATCTGGGACACCACCGAGGAGATTCCATACAGATCTCATGAAAAAAAGATTATCAGCTTCCCATTTCCACTTTCGTTTGTGCTAGTTATGATAATTTTACAGAGCAGTCAGTCTTATGTCTGTGGTCAGCAAGGTTTTGGAAAGAATTCTGAGGGATAGGATTTATGACTATTTGGAAAAGCATAGTGTGATTAAAGGGAGTCAGCATGGCTTTGGGGGGGGGGGGGGGGGCAAGGTTATGCCTCACAAATCTTACTGAGTTCTTTGAGGTCACGAGACAGGTTGACGAGGGTCAAGCAGTGGATGCGGTGCACATGGACTTCAGCAAGGCATTTGATAAGGTTCCCCACGGCAGGCTCATTCATAAAGTCAGGAAGTATGGGATACAGGGAGATTTGGCTGTCTGGATTCAGAATTGGTTGGCTGACAGGAGGCAGAGAGTGGTTGTAGATGGTAAGTATTCTGCCTGGAGGTCAGTGCTGAGTGGTGTCCCACAGGGCTCTGTTCTTGGGCCTCTGCTCTTTGTAGTTTTTATAAATGACTTGGATGAGGAGGTTGAGGGGTGGGTTAGTATGTTTGCTGATGACAGAAAGGTTGGAGGTGCCATTGATAGTATCGAGGGCTATTACAGGCTTCAGCGAGACACTGACAGAATGCAGAGCTGGGCTGAGAAATGGCAGATGGAGTTCAACCTGAATAAATGCAAAGTGATGCATTTTGGAAGGTCAAACTTAAATGCTGAATATAGGATTAAAGGCAGGATTCTCGGCAGCATGGAGGAACAGCAGGATCTTGGCGTTCAAGTGCATAGCTCCCTCAAAGTTGCCACCCAGGCGGATAAGGTTGTTAAGAAAGCATATGGTGTTTTGGCTTTCATTAACAGTGGGAAATCGGGTTTAAGAGCCGCGAGGTTATGCTGCAGCTCTACAAAACCCTGGCGAGACCACACTTGGAATATGGTGTCCAGTTCTGGTCGCCCTATTATAGGAAAGATGTGGAGGTTTACCAGGATGCTGCCTGGACTGGAGGGCTTGTCTTACGAGGAGAGGTTGACTGAGCTCGGACTTTTCTCTCTGGAGAGAAGGAGGAAGAGAGGTGACCTGATCGAGGAGTACAAGGTAATGAGAGGCATGGATAGAGTCGATAGCCAGAGACTTTTCCCCAGGGCAGGATTGACTGCCACGATGGGTCATAGTTTTAAGGTGTTAGGAGGAAGGTATAGAGGAGATGTCAGAGGGAGGTTCTTCACCCAGAGAGTTGAGAGGGCATGGAATAGTTTGCCAGTGGTAGTCGTAGAAGCAGAGTCATTAGTGACATTTAAGCGACTGCTGGACATGCACATGGACAACAGTGAATTGAGGGGAATGCAGGTTAGGTTGTTTTATTTTTGGATTAGGATTATTCCACGGCACAACATCGTGGGCCGAAGGGCCAGTACTGTGCTGTACTTTTCTATGTTCTTACTTTTCTATGTTCTAGTGAAGAATTCTACACCAGCCCCTTCTCTGGTTCACTGCTATTATTCACCAATATTCACAACAGGATGTGCCAGGACTCCAGGGTTTGACCTAATCCAAATGACTGCAAAAGCACTTATCACAGGCCACTTGCTGTACAGCACATACATATATGCTGTAGTTGCTTCACCTAAAAACTGAAGGAACTGAGGAAAATCAGAATCAAAAAAACAAAAATTGTTGGGAAAACTCAGCAGGTCTGGCAGCATCTGTGGAGAAAAAGCAGGGTTAATGTTTTGGGTCCAGTGACCCTTTTTAGAAAAGACAGTAGCTAGGAACAGTATTTATGCAGAAGATGGGGTGAGTGGACGGAGAGAGGAATAAGTGATAGGTGGACATAGAGCCCAAAGATGCAAAAAAACAGTTTGACATAAAAGAGAATGAGTAAAGGTTAGCTTAGGAGAATGAATAACCGTTATTTAGCTGACAATGGGTTTTGTGTGGTAGTGGGCCATATGATGACAAGAACACGATATGCCGGAAAAGCTCAGCAGGTCTGGGAGCATCTGGAGAGAAATGAGTTTACATTCAGGTTAAGTGACTCTTCCTCAGGAAATGTGATGACAAGGCCTGGTGTGGTGTGTCGGGGTTGGGGTAAGGATATGGGAGAAATTGCTGAAGCCCTAACATTAGGGAACTTGTTACAGGCCAGAAGGTTGCAGAGTTCCCAACTGGAAAATGAGGCCCTGTTCTTCCAGCTTGTGTTAGAACACTGCAGCAGGCCTTACACAGACACGGTGGCCAGGGAATACAGTGGCATGCTACTGAAAGATCAGGCTCATGTTTGCTGTTAGAACACAGAACATAAAACATAACAGCCCAGTACAGGCCCTTCAGCCCTCGATGTTGCACCGACCTGTGTAACCAATCTGAAGCCCATCTAACCTACACTATTCCATTATCTTCCATGTTTATCTAATGACCATTTAAATGCCCTTAAAGTTGGCAAGTCTACTACTGTTGCAGGCAGGGCATTCCACGCCCTTACTACTCTGAGTAAAGAAGCTACTTCTGACATCAGTCCTATATATGTTATCCCCCTCAATTTAAAGCTATGTCCCCTCGTGCTAGCCATCACCATCTGAGGCAAAAGGCTCTCACTATCTACCCTATCTAATCCTCTGATCATCTTGTATGTATCTATTAAGTCACCCGTTAACCACCTCTCTCACGAAAACAGCCTCAGGTCCCTCAGCTTTTCCTCATAAGACGTTCCCTCCATACCAGGCAACATCCTGGTAAATCTCCTCTGCACCCTAATACTTCCGCACTCTTCCTATAATGCGGTGACCAGAACTGTACACAATACTCCAAGTGCGGCCGCACCAGAGAGTTTTGTACAGCTGCAACATGACCTGATGGTTCCAAAACTCAATCCCTCTACCAATAAAACCTAACACGCCATACGCATCCTTAACAAGCCTATCAACCTGGGTGGCACCTTTCAGGGATCTTTGCACATGGACACAGATCTCTCTGCTCATCCACACTACCAAGAATCTTACTATTAGCCCAGTACTCTGTATTCCTAGGGGCAGCACAGTAGCTTAGTAGTTAGCATTGCTGGCTCACAGCACTAGGGACCCAGGTTGTATTCCACCCTTGGGCAACTGTGTGTGCAGTTTGCATATTCTCCCTGCATCTGCGTGGGTTTCTGCCAGATGCTCCAGTTTCCTCCCACAGTCCAAAGATGTGCAAGTTAGGTGGATTGGCCATGCTATATTTTCCATAGTGTCCAAGGACGTGCAGGTTAGATGCAGTAGTCAAAAGGGAAGTGTAGGGTTACACAGGAAGGGTAGGGGAATTGATCTGGGTTGCACTGGGGATAGATCACCAGTTGAAATGAGGTTATGACTATTGTGCACACAGTAGCCTGGTGTTGCACGGTACAGTCCCAGTCCAGGGGAGGTAGAGATAGGAGGAGGTATCAGAGAGCTGGTGCTCAGTCTCCGTAATGGTCAGTACACCAGACAACAAACAGTACCACCCTGGTCAGCAGTCTTAATTACAAAGTCAGGACTGTTTGAGAATAGTGCAGTCAGTTCAGAGGGAAACAGGCTGAAATGGGTTAGGGGGAGAGGCACAGAAATTGAGGCATCATGGAAGTTGGCGATAATATGCCTCTACCTTACCCTGTTGTTTAGTAAGATCATGACTTAACATTCATATCAGCTCCTACATTTCAATCCTATCTCCATATTCAAACTCCCTTCATGCCAAAGGGTTTCTGTCAACCATAACTGAGATTTCAAGGCTGTCAGGGAGACAGAATTCCAAAGATGCACTACATTGAGTGAAATTTCTCATCTCAATCCTAAATATTTGATCCATGATCTCTGCTAGATGCTGGTTATGGTCCTTGGAAACTAAACGATTTCAGCTGCAGGCAGCAAGGAAAATAGGTTGTTGATTTGCTCACTGAGCTGGCAAGTCAACAACCCGGCCCCACAACCAAGCTACAAACCTTTGCTAAAACATTTGTCCAGGGGTGCACAAGACAAGGGATTGCTATTTAGGATAAAGAGAAATAGAGATGTAAACTAGGTGCAAATTAAGGGTGAAAAGGGTTCTCTCAGCCACAATTCCCTTTAAGATGTTTCAATCAAAGTTGTTTCTTGCCCATGTAAACTCCAGATGATATAAGTTTGCCCTGTTCAACATTTCCCCACTAAACAACCCATTCATTTAAGCTAAAGTCTAGTAAGCTTCCTGAGTATCTACTCTAAGCATTCTTGAACTATAAGATCATTTCTTAATCTTTTAATCCATAAAATATTGGGTCATTCAAGTGAACCTCAAAACCACCTTCCAATTTGAGAAATTAATTCAAGTATGGCAAGGGGTGAAATGCAGAGTGAAGCTCCCACTATACTGTCCCCAAACACTCCCCAGGGAAGGGAAGGCACAGTACAGCACAGAGTTAGTTAAGGACTAAAGCTCTCTCTACACCAAGGTTAGTAGAACAATTGTATCAATCAGCTGTTATTCTGGAATTGGAATGTAGTAGGAGACAGGCTGTCTGTTGTTAAGGAACTATAGGCAACTTCACATAGTCCCAGGCTGACAATGTTGCAAATGCCCTTGGTTACAGGGCACCTTCACCCACAGAATTGTGGCCAGTGGGCTGGAGAACTACAGTACATAGGTAGGTACTCCCTCTGTAGGGCCATACTCATTCTTCCTGATGCTTCAATTGGTACTGGTAAATGCAAGTCCTCATTCATAGACTGACTTTAAGCACCTCTCAAAATAGCTGTCAAATTTTAAAAGAAAAATCACATAATACATTTTATTAATTGATTAAAAATCCAAGGCATTAAAAAAATCACTATTGTTTGATCTGCTGTTTAAACTCCTTTACCATTTTGTTTTGTCCACCACATCTACAATTGTTGGATCCGAAAGGATGAAGCAGCGTGTATCATTCATGTATTAACACCAGCCTCTAATGAGCTCCTATTCCAGCTCGCTTTCTCCAAGGTCTGTTTGGCGACACAGTAATACTTAATATTAAACTGGCATCACCGTCCATACATTAACACAACAGTCAGGACAGGAATATGCTTGATTCTGCGTACTGATTGTTCTACTTTTTGTCCTCTTTCTCAACATCTAAAAGTGCAGAGCGGATGCCAAGTTTCTTCAGTTCCTCCACAAGGTCTCCATTCTGATGCATCTGCAGTAGAATGTCACAACCGCCCACAAATTCACCGTCAAAGTAGATCTGAGGTATTGTTGGCCAGTTGGAGTAGTTTTTAATACCTGTTTCAGACAAAACAAATGAGTGAATGAATGTGTGAATATAAGAGTTTAATCATCAAATTTCTCTATCCCCATGTTTCCCCCTTCCAGTCTCCAGTGACTTCCAGGCTTCACCTCAAAATTTTGGTCCCCTGAGCTTGCTCTGACATCCACAAGACTAATCATCAACTTCCTAATCCAGTTCCTATTCCCATTTCCCTAGTTTCACTTTTTCCAAATTCATTTGTGGGATATGGACATCGCTGGCTAGACCAGTGCTTACTATCCATCCTCAACTGCTCAGAGAAGTGTCAAACACACTACTGTGGCTCTGGAGTCACAAGTATAACAGACAAGGTAAGGATGGCAGTTTCCTTCGCCAGAAGAACATGAGTGAACCAGATGGATTTTCCTGATGATTGACAATGGTTTCATAATCACTAGAGTTTTAATTTCATATTTTCAATATTTCAGAATACTGAATTCAAATTCCACAATCTACTGTAGCAGGATTTAACTAAGTCTTTGGAATAACAGGTCTAGCAATGATACTACTAGGCTATGCCTCCTTAACAACTCATTCATCTGAGCCTTAAATACATTCAATGCAAGAGCAGCAACGGCTCCTTGGGGTAGAATATTTCAGAAGATTCACAGCACAGTGAAGAAATTCCATTTCTCAGCCCAGAACTGTTATAATCTTGAAATTATGCTCCCCAGCTGTGAAGTCACTTACTCGGGACAACAATATTCAGCATCTACACACTTTTTTTTGTAGGTTAATGCTGGGCCATCCCTCTCAACCTTAAGTTACTCTAAGATCTCGTTCTTCCAAAATTCAGTTCGTAGATACTCATTTTACTCAATATTGCCTGGAAAAAAAAACAGGCAATATTCCTAGAATGTTTATTGCACCCACTGACATTTTTCTCTCACACCTAGCCCCTATTACCCACTTAATAAAAGCTAAAACACTGTATACCTTCTTAACAGCCCTGTCAACCTGGGTGCAACTTTCAAGGAACTGTGTACATGGACACCGAGATCTCTCTGCTCATCTACACTAAGAATATTATCATTAGCCCGGTACTTTGCCTTCTGGTTACTCCTACCAAAGTGCATCACCTCACACTTGTCCGCTTTAAACTCCATTTGCCACCTCTCAGCCCAGCTCTGCAGCTTATCTATGTCTCTCTGCAACCTACAGCATCCTTTGTCACTATCCACAACTCTACCGACCTTAGTGTCATCTGCAAATTTACTAACCCATCCTTCTACGCCCTCATCCAGGTCATTTTTATAAGTGACAAACTGCAGTGGAGCCAACACCGACCCTTGCGGTACACCACTAGTAACTGGTCTCCAGGATGAACATTTCCCATCAACTACCACCCTCTGTCTTCTTTCAGCAAGCCAATTTCCGATCCAAACTGCTATATCTCCCACAATCCCATTCCTCTGCATTTTGTACAATAGCCTACTGTGGGGAACCTTATCGAACGCCTTGCTGAAATCCATATACGCCACATCAACCAGTTTACTCTCACCTACCTGTTTGGTCACCTTCTCAACGAAATCAATAAGGTTCGTGAGGCACGACCTTCCCTTCACAAAACCGTGCTGACTATCCCTAATCAATTTATTCTTTTCTAGATGATTATAAATCCTATCCCTTATAACCTTTTCCAACACTTTACCAACAACAGAGATAAGGCTCACTGGTCTATAATTACCAGTGTTGTCTCTACTCCCCTTCTTGAACAGGGGAACCATATTTGTTATCCTCCAGTCATCTGGCACTATACCTGTAGACAATGGCGAGTTAAAGATCAATGCCAAAGGCTCAGCAATCTCCTCCCTGGCTTCCCAGAGGATCCGAGGATAAATCCCATCCGGCCCAGGGGACTTATCTATCTTCACACTCTGTAGGATTTCTAATACCTCTTCCTTGTGAACCTCAATCCTACCTAGTCTAGTAGCCTGTATCTCAGTATTCTCCTTGACAACATTGTTGTTTTCTAGAGTGAATACTGTTGAAAAACATTCATTTAGTGCTTCCCCTATCTCCTCTGACTCCACACACAACTTACCACTGCTATCCTTGATTGGCCCTAATCTTACTCTCGTCATTCTTTTATTCCTTAAATACCTATAGAAAGCCTTAGGGTTTACCCTGATCCTATCCACCAACTTCTCATGTCTCCGCCTGGCTCTTCTGAGCTCTCTCTTTAGGTCTTTCCTGGCTACCTCGTAGCCTTCAAGCGCCCTAACTGAGCTTTCACATCTCATCCTAACATAAGCCGCCTTTTTACTCTTGACCAGAGATTCTACCTCCTTCGTAAACCACGGCTCCCTCGCTCTACAGCTTCCTCCCTGCCTGACAGGTACATACTTATCTAGGACACACAGGAGCTTTTCCTTGAATAAGCTCCACATTTCTAATGTGTCCATCCCCTGCAGTTTCCTTCCCCATCCTATGCTCCCTAAATCTTGCCTAATCTCATCGTAATTGCCTTTCCTCCAGCTGTAACTCTTGCCCAGTGGTATATACCTATCCCTTTCCATCGCTAAAGTAAACATAACAGAATTGTGATCGCTATCACCAAAGTGCTCACCTACTTCCAAATCCAACACCTGGCCAGACTCATTACCCAGTACCAAATCTAATGTGGCTTCGCCCCTTGTTGGCCTATCTACATACTGTGTCAGGAAGCCCTCCTGCACACACTGGACAAAAACTGACCCATCTATAGTACTCGAACTATATAGTGTTCCCAGTCAATATTTGGAAAGTTGAAGCCCCCATGACAACTACCCTGTCTCTCTCACTTCTATCGAGAATCATCTTTGCTATCCTTTTCTCTACATCTCTGGAACTATTCAGAGGCCTATAGAAAACTCCTAACAGGGTGGCCTCCCCTTTCCTGTTTCTAACCTCAGCCCATACTACCTCAGTTGACGAGTCCTCAAACAAACATTCTTTCTGCAACTGTAATACTGTCCTTGACCAACAATGCCACACCTTTTACCATCTTCTCTGTTCTTATGGGCCAAATGGGACTAGATTTATGTAGGCTATCTGGTGGGCATGAATAAGTTGGGCTGTAGGGTCTATTTCAGTGTTGTATATCTCTATGACTCGGAGGTGAAAATTATACAGCGAATGGCAGAACACAGTACTAATATGCAGAGATCAGAGTGTGCAGGTCCACAGATCACTGAGGTGGCAGCACAAACAGATAAGGTAGTAAAAAAGGCCCATGGCATGCTGCCTTCACTGGAAGGGGCACTGAGCATAAAGGATAAACAAGTAATGCTGCAGCTTTACAGAACTTTAGTTAGGCCACACTTGGAATATTGCATACAGTTCCGATAACCACATCATCAGAAGGATGTGGATGCTTTGGACAGGGCAGAAAAGGTTTGCCAGAATGTTGCCTGGTTTGGGAGAGTTTAGCTGTGAGAAAAGCTTGGATTGACTGGGATAACAAAGTGTAGAACTGGATGAACACAGCAGGCCAAGCAGCAGAGGAGCAGGAAAGCTGACGTTTCAGGCCTAGACCCTTCTTCAGAAATGGGAGAGGGGAAGGGAGTTCTGAAATAAATAGGGAGAGAGGGGCAGGTGGATAGAAGATGGATAGAGGAGAAGGTAGGTGGAGAGGAGACAGACAGATCAAAGAGGCAGGGGTGGAGCCAGTAAAGGTGAGTCTAAGTGGGGAGTTAGGGAAGGGATAGGTCTGTCCAGGGAGGACAGACAGGTCAAGGGGGTGGGATGAGGCTGGCAGGTAGGAGATGGGGGTGGGGTTTGAGGTGGGAGGAGGGGATAGGTAGGAGGAAGTACAGGTTAGGGAGGCAGGGACGAGCTGGGCTGGTTTTGGGATGCAGTAGGGAGAGGGGAGATTTTGAAGCTTGTGAAGTCCACATTGACACCTTTGCGCTGCAGGGTTCCCAAGCGAAATATGAGGTGCTGTTTCTGTAACCTTTGGGTAGCATTGTTATGGCACTGCAGGAGGCCCAGGATGGGCATGTCGTCTGAGGAATGGGAGGGGGGAGTTAAAGTGGCTCAAGACTGGGAGGTGCAGTTGTTTAGTGCAAAGTGAGCATAGGTGTTCTGCAAAGTGGTCCCCAAGCCTCTGTTTAGTTTCCCCGATATAGAGGCGGCCACAACGTTAACAGCCGATGTAGTATACTACATTAGCAGCTGTGCAGGTGAACATCTGCTTGATGTGAAAAGTCTTCTTGGGGCGTGGGATGAGGGTGAGGGGGATGTATAGGTGCAGGTGTAGCACTTCCTGCGGTTGCAGGGAGAAGTGCCAGGTGTGGTGGGGCTGGAGGGGAGTGTGGAGCGGACAAGGAAGTCTGAAAAGCGGATAAGGGTGTGGAGGGAAAACTGTCTTTGGTGGGCAGATGGCCAAAGTGTCAGAGGATGATGCATTGGATCCGGAAGTTGGTGGGGTGGTACGTGAGGACAAGGGGTATTCTGTTTTGGTTGTTACTGCGGGGAGGGGGTGTGAGGGATGAGTTGTGGGAAATGTGGGAGGCACGGTCGAAGGCGTCCCAGGGGTGGGGGGCTGCAATCCTTGAAAAATGAGAATGAGGACATCTGAGATGTTCATCCTGGGAGCAGATGCAGAGGGGGAAGGAATTGGGAATAGGGGATAGCATTTTTGCAGGAAGGTGAGTGGGAGGAGGTGTAATCCAGGTAGCTGTGGGAGTTGGTGGGCTTGAAATGGATATCGGTTTCCAGGTGGTTGCCAGAGATGGATACAGAGAGGTCCACAAAGGAGAGAGAGGTATCAGAGATGGTCCAGGTGAACTTAAGGTTGGGGTGGAAGGTGTTGGTCAAGTGGATGAACCGTTCGAGCTCCTCGTGGGAGCACGAGGTGGCGCCAATACAGTCAACGTAATGGTGGAAGAGGTGGGGATTAGGGCCAGTGTAGCTATAGAAGAAGGATTGTTCCCTGTAACCGACAAAGAGGCAGGCATAGCTTGGGCCACCCACTTTGTCTGTAGGAAGTGGGAGGAATCGAAAGAGAAGTTGTTGAGGGTGAGCACGAGTTCGGCTAAGCGGATGAGGGTGTCAGTGGAGGGGGACTGGTCGGGCCTGCGGGTTAGGAGGGGGACTGGTCGGGCCTGCGGGTTAGGAAGAAGCAGAGGGCCTTTAGGCCATCTGCATGGGGAATACAGGTGTATAGGGACTGGATGTCCATGGCAAAGATGAGGTGTTGGGGACCGGGGAACTGGAAGTTTTGGAGGAGGTGGAGGGTGTGGGTGGTGTCACAGATGTAGGTAGGGAGTGGGTTTGTTTTCACGGGAATGCAGGAGGTTGAGGGGCGACCTGGAAGTTTAAAAGATTGTGAATGGCATTGGATAGAGTGGAAAGTATGAGGCTTTTCCCTAGGGTGGAGGGGTCAATTACTAGGGAACACAAGGTCAAGGTGTATGGGGGGAGGGGAGGAGCAAGAGATGGAATGCACTGTCAGAGGTGGTGGTGAAAGCAGTTACAATAGCAGTTTTCAAGCAGCACCTGGACAAATACGTGAATAGGAAGGGAATATTGGGAGACAGATCCTGTAAGTGAAGACAGTTTAAATGTGGAAGGGCAAGATACAGTGGCACAGGCTTGGAGGGCCAAAGGTCCTGTTCCTATGCTGTATTGTTCTTTCTTCGTTCTTTGTATATCAACACATTTATTCCTGTGTTCTTTTCTTTAAGCAACCCTCTAATCACACTACAATATTAGTTCCAACCACAAAAGCTTTTTCAGAATTCTTTAGAATTTTAAGTGTTGCTGGCAGGTGTAGCATTTTCTGTTCATGAGTGTCCTTGATAAGTTTGCTTGCTGAGCTGGAAGGTTCATTTTCAGATGTTTTGTCACAATTCTAGGTAACAATATCAGTGAGCCTCCGAAGCAGCGCTGGTGTTATGTCCCACTTTCTATTTATCTGGTTAGGTTCCCTTGGGTTGGTGATGTCATTTCCTGTTCTTTTTCTCAGGGGATGGTAGATTGGCCCCAAATCAATGTGTTTGTTGATGGAGTTCTAGGAATTGTCGTGTGTGTCTCTGTTTGGCTTGTCCTAGGATGGATGTGTTGTCCAAATCAAAGTGGTGTCCTTCCTTATCTGTATGTAAGGATACAAGTGATAGTGGGTCATGTCGTTTTGTGGCTAGTTGATGTTCATGTTCATGTATCCTGGTGGCTAGCTTTCTGCCAGTTTGTCCAATGTCGTGTTTGTCACAGTTCTTGCAAGGTATTTTGTAGATGACGTTCATTTTGTTTGTTGTCTGTATAGGGTCTTTTAAGCTCATTAGCTGCTGTTTTAGTGTGTTGGCGGGTTTGTGGGCTACCCTGATGCCAAGGGGTCCGAGTAGTCTGGCAGTCATTTCGGAAATGTCTTTGATGTAGGGGAGAGTGGTTATGGTTTCTGAGCCCGTTTTGTCTGTTTGTTTGCGTTTGTTGCTGAGGAATCGGCGGACTGTGTTCATAGGGTACCCATTCTTTTTGAATACGCTGTATAGGTGATTTTCCTCTGCTCTGCGTAGTTCCTCTGTGCTACAGTGTGTGGTGGCTCGTTGGAATAATGTTCTAATGCAGCTTCGTTTGTGGGTGTTGGGATGGTTGCTCCTGTAGTTCAGTATTTGGTCCGTATGTGTTGTTTTCCTGTAGACGCTGGTTTGAAGTTCCCCATTGACTGTTCGCTTTACTGTGACATCTAGGAATGGCAGTTTGCTGTTGTTTTCCTCCTCTTTTGTGAATGTTATGCCAGTAAGGGTATTATTGATGGTCTGGAAGGTTTCCTCTAATTTGTTTTGTTTAGTGATGACAAAGGTGTCATCCACATAGAGGATCCAAAGTTCGGGTTGGATGATTGGCAGAGCTGTTTGTTCGAGTCTCTGCATTACTGCCTCTGCTAAGAACGCTGATATTCGAGATCCCATAGGTGTACCGTTGGTTTGTCTGTAGGTTTTGTTATTGAAAGTGAAGTGGGTGGTGAGGCATAGGTCCACTAGCTTGATGATGTTGTCCTTGCTGATGAGGTTGGTGGTGTCTGGTGTATGTGTCTTCGGTTCTTCTAATAGTGTAGTCAGTGTTTCTTTGGCCAGGTTGATGTTGATGGATGTGAACAGGGCTGTTACATCAAAGGAGACCATTATTTCATCCTCTTCTATCTTGGTGTCTTTGATGGTGTTCAGGAGTTCTTGGGTGGAGCGAATGGAGTGGTGGGAGCCTTCTACTCGGTGTTTTAGTCTTTGATGTAGTTCCTTGGCTAATCTGTAGGTTGGTGTTCCAGGTAGCGAGACTATGGGTCTGAGGGGGGCTCCTGGTTTGTGAATTTTTGGTAGTCCGTAGAAGCGTGGTGTGTTGGATTCATCTGGTTTCATTTTTTGGAAGTCTCTCCTGTTTAATTCTCCAGATTTTTGAAGTTTTTTTGAGTAAGGCTGTGATTCGGCTCTCTAGTTGCGGGGTCAGGTCTATCGCCACCTGTTGGTAAGTGTCGGTATCTGCAACAGTGCATTTGCTTTCTCAATGTAGTCTGTTTGGTTTAAGATGACTGTCAAGCGTCACAGAACACCAGCGCTTTGTCAGAGGCTCACTGATGATGTTACCTAGAATGGTGACAAAACGTCTGAAAACTAACCTCCCAGCTCAGCGAGCAAACTCACATCCAGAACCTCAACCTGAGCTACAAATCTTCTCAAAACTCGCTGTCCTTGATAAGGCAGTGGTGAGCTGCCTTCTTGAACTGTTGCAGTCAGTGGTGTAAGTAAACTCATGGTGCTGTTAGAAAGAGAAGTGCCTTGTGCAACAATCTTTCATGTGTCAACCTTGTTGAATACTTCTCAAAAGCCCATAGGCTGTTGATTCAGGACAGCAGGACAGTGGATGTTGGCAACATGGACTTAAGCGAGGCCTTTCATAAGATCCCTCAGAGCAGACTAAAGCTCAAGGTGCGTTCACATGGGACCCACAGCTGGTAAGATGGATACAGAACTGGCTTGATCATAGAAGACAGAGGCGCTGTGGAAGGATGCTTGTCGTCCTAGAGATCTGTGACCAGTGACGTTCTGCCGGGATGTGTTGGGACCCTTATTGCATAATATAAAAAAGTGATTTGGATAACATATGTAGCGAAAACAACAAATTCTGGAGATTACTGTCGATCAAACAGCATCCATGGAGAGACAGCAAGTTAACATTTCAAATTTAGATGACCCTTCATCAGAGCTCACGTGCAGAGCATCTGAGCACCAACCAACCGAACCTTCTGGTTGCTATCCACTTTCACTCCCCTGATGACATGTCCATCTACTGTCAGAGTGAGGCCAAATGTAAACTGAAGGAACAATACCTGATATTGCACCTTGGGAGCTTACAGCCCAATGGCCCAAATATTAACTTCACCAGCTTCAAAACCTCTCCTCCCCCAACCTGATCATTTTACTCACCGATCCACTCCACCCTAAGATAATAAAATGTGAGGCTGGATGAACACAGCAGGCCAAGCAGCATCTCAGGAGCACAAAAGCTGACGTTTCGGGCCTAGACCCTTCATTAGAGAGGGGGATGGGGAGAGGGAACTGGAATAAATAGGGAGATAGGGGGAGGCGGACCGAAGATGGAGAGTAAAGAAGATAGGTGGAGAGAGTGTAGGTGGGGAGGTAGGGAGGGGATAGGTCAGTCCAGGGAAGACGGACAGGTCAAGGAGGTGGGATGAGGTTAGGAGGTAGATGGGGGTGCGGCTTGGGGTGGGAGGAAGGGATGGGTGAGAGGAAGAACCGGTTAGGGAGGCAGAGACAGGTTGGACTGGTTTTGGGATGCAGTGGGTGGGGGGGGAGGTAGGCTGGTTGTGTGGTGCAGTGGGGGGAGGGGACGAACTGGGCTGGTTTAGGGATGCAGTAGGGGAAGGGGAATACACCTCCTCCCACCCACCCTCCTGCAAAAATTCCATCCCCTATTCCCAATTCCTCCGCCTCCGCTCCCACGATAAGACATTCCACTCCCACACATCCCAGATGTCCAAGTTCTTTAAGGACCGCAACTTTCCCCCCACGGTGATCGAGAACGCCCTTGACCGCGTCTCCAGTATTTCCCGCAACACATCCCTCACACCCCGCCCCCGCCACAACTGCCCTAAGAGGATCCCCCTCGTTCTCACACACCACCCTACCAACCTCCGGATACAACGCATCATCCTCCGACACTTCCGCCATTTACAATCCGACCCCACCACCCAAGACATTTTTCCATCCCCACTCCTGTCTGCTTTCCGGAGAGACCACTCTCTCCGTGACTCCCTTGTTCGCTCCACACTGCCCTCCAACCCCACCACACCCGGCACCTTCCCCTGCAACAGCAGGAAATGCTACACTTGCCCCCACACCTCCTCCCTCACCCCTATCCCAGGCCCCAAGATGACATTCCACATTAAGCAGAGGTTCACCTGCTCATCTGCCAATGTGGTATACTGCATCCATTGTACCCGGTGCGGCTTCCTCTACATTGGGGAAACCAAGCGGAGGCTTGGAGACCGCTTTGCAGAACACCTCCACTCAGTTCGCAACAAACTACTGCACCTCCCAGTCGCAAACCATTTCCACTCCCCCTCCCATTCTTTAGATGACATGTCCATCATGGGCCTCCTGCACTGCCATAATGATGCCACCCGAAGGCTGCAGGAACAGCAACTCATATTCCGCCTGGGAACCCTGCAGCCTAATGGTATCAATGTGGACTTCACCAGTTTCAAAATCTAGGCCCGAAACGTCAGCTTTTGTGCTCCTGAGATGCTGCTTGGCCTGCTGTGTTCATCCAGCCTCACATTTTATTATCTTGGAATTCTCCAGCATCTGCAGTTCCCATTATCTCTGATCCACTCCACCCTCCCCAGTGACCAACCACAATAATCCTCTACTTACATCTATCTCCATCTCACCTACCCTCCACCTTCCTAGTCCCACAGGGTTTTGATAAGGTTCCCCATGGTAGGCTCATTCAGAAGGTCAGGAGGAATGGGATACAGGGGAACTTAGCTGCTTGGATACAGAATTTGCTGGCCAACAGAAGACAGCGAGTGGTAGTAGAAGGAAAATATTCTGCCTGGAAGTCAGTGGTGAGTGGGGTTCCACAGGGCTCTGTCCTTGGGCCTCTACTGTTTGTAATTTTTATTAATGACTTGGATGAGGGGATTGAAGGATGGGTCAGCAAGTTTGCAGACGACACAAAGGTCGGAGGTGTCGTTGACAGTGTAGAGGGCTGTTGTAGACTGCAGCGGGACACTGACAGGATGCAGAGATGGGCTGAGAGGTGGCAGATGGAGTTCAGCCTGGATAAATGCGAGGTGATGCATTTTGGAAGGTCGAATTTGAAAGCTGAGTACAGGATTAAGGATAGGATTCTTGGCAGTGTGGAGGAACAGAGGGATCTTGGTGTGCAGGTACATAGATCCCTTAAAATGGCCACCCAAGTGGACAGGGTTGTTAAGAAAGCATATGGCGTTTTGGCTTTCATTAACAGGGGCATTGAGTTTAAGAGTCGTGAGATCTTGTTGCAGCTCTATAAAACTTTGGTTAGACCGCACTTGGAATACTGCGTCCAGTTCTGGTCGCCCTATTATAGGAAAGACGTGGATGCTTTGGAGAGGGTTCAGAGGAGGTTTACCAGGATGCTGCCTGGACTGGAGGGCTTATCTTATGAAGAGAGGTTGACTGAGCTCGGTCTCTTTTCATTGGAGAAAAGGAGGAGGAGAGGGGACCTAATTGAGGTATACAAGATAATGAGAGGCATAGATAGAGTTGATAGCCAGAGACTATTTCCCAGGGCAGAAATGGCTAGCACGAGGGGTCATAGTTTTAAGCTGGTTGGTGGAAAGTATAGAGGGGATGTCAGAGGCAGGTTCTTTACGCAGAGAGTTGAGAGCATGGAATGCGTTGCCAGCAGCAGTTGTGGAAGCAAGGTCATTGGGGTCTTTTAAGAGACTGCTGGACATGTATATGGTCACAGAAATTTGAGGGTGCATACATGAGGATCAATGGTCGGCACAACATTGTGGGCTGAAGGGCCTGTTCTGTGCTGTACTGTTCTATGTTCTATGTTCTATGACCCGAAACACTGATTTTCCTGCTCCTCTGATGCTGTCTAACAGGCTGTGCTTTTCCAGCTGCACATTTATTGACTCTAGCTGCCAGCATCTGCAGTCCTTACTGTCTTCAAAATTGCCTAATCCTAGGTACAGCAAACATTTTATTAACTAAGACCGATGGGACCAGGAGTGTACGAGTTGATCAAGAGATCCACATAATCAATGTAAAAACACACATTAAGTAATAGAACTGTAATGCAGGGGTATACCCATCACATCATTGTATTTCATTCAACCTGTTCAGATGTTATGACAAGCCTGGAGAAGGTGATACATGAACATACCACTGCACCACAAAAGCCTTCTGCACAATCATATTACAAACTACATGCTTTTTGTTAAACTGGAGTGCAAAAACTGCTTATTCTGCTACAAACTCTGATCTTTGCAATGGCTGCGAACTGTGTACCCATGTGCTAATAACTCCAACCAACTGTGTAGCAGGCAAAAGGCATGCTGTTTGACACACAGCATTAACTTGGCCAATAAAAACCTACTTCCTATCAGCATCACTTGCGATGAGTTTCAACCCCAAGCCCCCCAATCTGCAACTCGCTGCTGTTGCTGTCACTAATGCATTACCATTCTGATTTCAGATTTCTCTACCCATGAACCAGTTAAGGAAGCACTGACGGATAACAACATGAATATTACATTGTAATTAACTATGTTAAAGACACCAAGCTGTAAGTGAACTGTACCTTAATTGGGTCATACATTTCAAATGTTTTATTCTGAGAAATAATATTTTGAAAGCACTTTGAATTATCAGGTGATTATGGAGGAGCTTGCTCTGCATCAATTATCTACCCAATACGGTCTAGCTTCAAAAGATTGAATTGGTTGTGAAGGATACTACAATGAAATGTATTCCCTCCAGACTTTCTATTATGTTGGGAGATCACAATTCAGTTATTAATTGCATGTTTCACTGATAAAAATATTAGAGTTTCTTCACTGCTCAAACTTTTGACACAAAAGAATCTATACATTCCTTCAGAACAGAACTGATCTCAGTAACTCAATGCCTCTCAAGCCTGATCAGTGGTGGTTTAGGCATGACTCTCTCCAATTACAACCCTTCAATTTGAAGGGAACTTTTAGTTATATGGTGCTTTCGTAACCTTGGCAAGTTATAGAATCATACAACACCAAAGAGGTCTTTCAGTCCATCAATTCTGCACTACAAATGTATACCACCACCTCCACTAGTTCCATAGTTTTGAATGTTATGACACTTCCAAGATCTCATCCAAGCAATTTAAAAGATTGCAAGGTTTCCTGCCTCAACTACCAGCCCAGCAATGTTTCCATCCTCTGGGTGATGCCGATTTTCTTCAAAATCCCTCCAAATCTCTTGCCTTTCTCAGTACAGTTATGCCCTCTCATTACTCTTTAATGAATGAACAACAGAGCTCCAAAACTCTACAGCAATGATTAAGTCACCATAAGAAATACAGCAACCAATCTGTAAACAGCATGTTCTCAAACAGCTATGTGATAGCAACCAATTATCTATTTATGTGATAGTACTCCTGCTGTTTTTCAAATTTTTTTTCTAATTCATTCTTGGGACGAGGGTATTACAGGCCAGGCCAGCATTTATTTGCACCAGGTGGGTTTTTCCCAACAATTGACAATGGATTATTGTCATCATAAAACCGTTAATTCCAGATGTTAATTGAATTCGAATTCCACCATCTGCCATGGCAGGATTGAAGCCTGGGTCCCCAGAACATTTCTTGGGTCTCTGAATTAACAGTCCATTGATAATGCCACTTGGCCACTGCCTCCCCAACAGCCACAGGACCTCTTTCATCAACCCTGTGATATACGTTCCCTTGTTCAATATCCATCTGAAAAACAGCATCACCAACAAAGCCATCCTCAGCAAGGTGCATTCATGAACATCAGACACAGATGTGAGAATGCTACCCACTGAGCCATGGCTGACACTACTGTAAACGTAAAAACATTGAAGATAGTAGCAGGTGGCAGCCATTCAGCCCTTCAAGCCTGCTCCACCATTCATCAAGATCATGGCTGATTGTCCAACTCAATAGCCCAACCTTGCTCTCTCCCTGTAATCTTTGACCCTATTCATCCAAAATGCTTTATCTAGCCACCTCCTGAATACATTCAATGTTTTGGCATCAATTACTTCCTGTGGTAATGAATTCCACAGCCTCACCACTCTTTGGGTGAAGAAATGTCTCCTTATCTCTGTCCTAAATGGCCTACCCCGAATCCTCATACTGTGACCCTTAGTCCTGGGCACACCCACCATCTGGGACATCCTCATTGCATCCACCCTCTCTAGTCCTGTTAGAATTTTAAAAGTATCTTTGAGATCCACACTTGCCGCCCCCCCCCCCGCAGTTAAAACTGCAACGAAAATAATCCTAACCTCGTCAGTCTCTCACTATACGTCAAGTGTGTAACTTTATTTTAATGCACAGTGGAGAACGCCTCCTTCAGTCACCCCCCCCAAATCCCGCCCAGTCAGCCTACACCCCAACCTCCAAGACTCCCACCTTGCCGTATCTCCTGGTCCTCCAGTACATTGTAGGATCCGTAGTCCTCGACCCCATGCATCCTCAGGATCTGGACTACCGCGTTACTGAAGCCGCACATCGGCTGTGCCGGGGTGCCCTTGATAAAAACCACCACCTTGTCCTTCTTCACCAGGCCCTCCAGCCGCTTGCGGGTCGCGGCCGCTATGGCGGCGCTGCCCATCCCCTCACCATCCCCGGCGCCGCCTGCTGCTCCTCCTCCGCCAGCCGCGCCCTCGCTCAGATCTCGCCTGGGGCCCTGTACCACCGCCCTCCGCGCTGCGGTCCTACACGATATCCTCAGCAGCGAAAACATGACTATCCCGGGCTGAGAGGAACTGCTCGCTCCCCCACTCCCTCAGTCAGCGGACGGCACCCCGCTCCATACCCATTGGCTAGTCTCACTGTGTCCCCGCCCCCTGCTTATAGTTCATTGGCTATACTTCACACCACTCAAAGCCCATGGACATCTCATTGATTGCTTTGTCCGTCCATCAAATGGCGCGCCCAATAGACGAGACGGGTATCTGATACCTGCCCACTCGCTTCGCGAAGCTTGCCGCTAACCGTAAAGTCTTAAAATATAAATCGTATTATCCACCTTAACTGAAAATATAATCAAATAATGAATAGACATAGATCCAATTTATTAGTTTTTGCGTAAAGGCATAACTAAGTTCCGCCCTTATTGCCTCTGATTGGATCGTTATGGGGCAGTCGGAGGGCACTGAGTGGATGAGTGTCACGTCAATCTGAGTGGTTGGGGTTCTGTATCCGGGGTCAAGGTTATGGTGTTAGGAGCGGGAGCTGGTTTTAAATCGGACGGCGCTTATGTCTTGGTAACGGCTGGAGGTAGGGCGAGAGCTTGTCTTGGGCAGAGGAAAGCGGGAAAGTGTTCTGGTGTCCGCCGTTCCCGTTAGGTGGCCCAAATCCCGGCTTCTTCCCCTGATGACAGTTGCTGGAGTTCTCCGGTCCCCATAGCAACTGCCCCCGTTGCGGTGCCGGGTTCCTATGGTAACCGTGTAGGCCCCAGTTTCTCTCCCCCCCCCCCCCCCATTTGGGTTGATCCCTAAACCCAGCCTGGCTCCACGTTACTGCTCATGGGAACAGGAGGAGGCCATTCAGTCCCTTAAGCCTGACCTGCTATCTAATCCAATGAAACGTGGAATGATTGTGGAAGGATAATAAAATGTGAGGCTGGATGAACACAGCAGGCCAAGCAGCATCTCAGGAGCACAAAAGCTGACGTTTCGGGCCCAGACCCTTCATCAGAGAGGGGGATGGGGGGAGGGAACTGGAATAAATAGGGAGAGGGGGGGAGGCAGACCGAAGATGGAGAGTAAAGAAGATAGGTGGAGAGAGTGTAGGTGGGGAGGTAGGGAGGGGATAGGTCAGTCCAGGGAAGACGGACAGGTCAAGGAGGTGGGATGAGGTTAGTAGGTAGCGGGGGGTGCGGCTTGGGGTGGGAGGAAGGGATGGGTGAGAGGAAGAACCGGTTAGGGAGGCAGAGACCGGTTGGACTGGTTTTGGGATGCAGTGGGTGGGGGGGAAGAGCTGGGCTGGTTGTGTGGTGCAGTGGGGGGAGGGGACGAACTGGGCTGGTTGAGGGATGCAGTAGGGGAAGGGGAGATTTTGAAACTGGTGAAGTCCACATTGATACCATATGGCTGCAGGGTTCCCAGGCGGAATATGAGTTGCTGTTCCTGCAACCTTCGGGTGGCGTCATTGTGGCAGTGCAGGAGGCCCATGATGGACATGTCATCAAGAGAATGGGAGGGGGAGTGGAAATGGTTTGCGACTGGGAGGTGCAGTTGTTTTTTGCGAACTGAGCGGAGGTGTTCTGCAAAGCGGTCCCCAAGCCTCCGCTTGGTTTCCCCAATGTAGAGGAAGCCGCACCGGGTACAGTGGATGCAGTATACCACATTGGTAGATGTGCAGGTGAACCTCTGCTTGATGTGGAATGTCATCTTGGGGCCTGGGATGGGGGTGAGGGAGGAGGTGTGGGGACAAGTGTAGCCCACTTGTCCCCACACCTCCTCCCTCACCCCCATCCCAGGCCCCAAGATGACATTCCACATCAAGCAGAGGTTCACCTGCACATCTACCAATGTGGTATACTGCATCCACTGTACCCGGTGCGGCTTCCTCTACATTGGGGAAACCAAGCGGAGGCTTGGGGACCGCTTTGCAGAACACCTCCGCTCAGTTCGCAAAAAACAACTGCACCTCCCAGTCGCAAACCATTTCCACTCCTCCTCCCATTCTCTTGATGACATGTCCATCATGGGCCTCCTGCACTGCTACAATGACGCCACCCGAAGGTTGCAGGAACAGCAACTCATATTCCGCCTGGGAACCCTGCAGCCATATGGTATCAATGTGGACTTCACCAGTTTCAAAATCTCCCCTTCCCCTACTGCATCCCTCAACCAGCCCAGTTCGTCCCCTCCCCCCACTGCACCACACAACCAGCCCAGCTCTTCCCCCCCACCCACTGCATCCCAAAACCAGTCCAACCGGTCTCTGCCTCCCTAACCGGTTCTTCCTCTCACCCATCCCTTCCTCCCACCCCAAGCCGCACCCCCCGCTACCTACTAACCTCATCCCACCTCCTTGACCTGTCCGTCTTCCCTGGACTGACCTATCCCCTCCCTACCTCCCCACCTACACTCTCTCCACCTATCTTCTTTACTCTCCATCTTCGGTCCGCCTCCCCCTCTCTCCCTATTTATTCCAGTTCCCTCCCCCCATCCCCCTCTCTGATGAAGGGTCTGGGCCCGAAACGTCAGCTTTTGTGCTCCTGAGATGCTGCTTGGCCTGCTGTGTTCATCCAGCCTCACATTTTATTATCTTGGAATCTCCAGCATCTGCAGTCCCCATTATCTATGATTGTGGAAGGAGGCTATTTCGTCCAATAAGCCTGTGTAGAGTCATACAGCACAGAAACAGGCCCAGAAACACAAGTTGCTGGAAAAGCTCAGCAGGTTTCGTAGCATCAACGAAGAAAAACCCGAGTTAGCGTTTTGGGTCTAGTGACCCTTCCTCAGAACAGGGAGGGTCACCGGACCCGACACGTTAACTCTGATTTTTTCTTCTTCGCAGATGCTACCAGATCTGCTGAGCTCTTTTCCAGCAACTTCTGTTTTTGTTCTTAATTTACAGCATTTGCAGTTCTTTCGGATTTTACAGAGACTAGCCCTTTGGTCCACCTTGCCAATGTCGACGAGGTTTCCTAACCTGAACAGTTCCACTTTTGCCTGTGTCTGGCCTATATCCGTATAAGCCTTGCAGAGATAGTAAGAACTGCCGATGCTGAAGAATCTGAGACAACAAGGTGTAGAGTTGTATGGACGCAGCAGGCCAGTCCAGACCCGAAACGTCGGCTTTCCTGCTCCTCTAATGCTGCTTGGCCTGCTGTGTTCATCCAGCTCTACACCTTGTTATCCCTATCAGCCTCTTCTACTTGGGTACCTGTCTAAATGGCTTGCTCTTGGTCGCCCTGCAATTTTTCTTTGTTCTCTCCAGGTGCTTTCTCTGTTTCCTTTCAAAGCCATAATTCCCTGAGACAATGCCTCAATAACCCAACTGTTGTGTTTTTATAAATTGCCTCGTGTTGCCTTTGGTTCCTTTGACAGTGGCTTTAATCACTGGGCCCTTCTGCCAATGAGAATGGTTGCTACCATCGTGCTGTTCAGATACTTCATGATTTTTAAAACTCATCAAATTTCCTCTCAACCAACTTATCCATATCAGTTGTTCTCCTTAATCTTTTCTGCACCCTCCCTAAAGAGCTTCAGTGAGATTACAACTAATCTGTATGTGTGCTATGTAGCAATAAATGTATTAATTTTAGATTTAAATATCAAAAGGTGCATCTACTTGTCTACATAAGATAAAAGAGTAGAAGTAGGACATTCAGTCCATTGTGTCTGCTCCATCAGTCAGTGAGGTTATGGTTGGTCTGACAGTCTTCAACTCCACTTTCCTGCCTTTCCCCATAAGCCTTGATTTCCTTACTGATTACGAAGTTAGTTACTCCGTTTTCTTACTATGCTAATTCAAACTTGAACAACTCAGCCTTGACAGTTGTCCAAGGTCAGTATGACTCTTATTTTAAAGCAATCATCTTGTTTTGGATTCCATCAGTAGAGGAATCAGCTTCTTCCTATCTACCCGATCAGCGGTTTTGAAGTCTTTAAAAACCTAGGAATTTACTTCTTAGTTTTTAAAAAAAAAAGCATGATAAGTCTTTAAATTTGTAGGCCTTGCAGTGCTAGTATGCACAGCTCACAGGCCTTGCAAATTGATGTTGTCACTCCAGAGAATTGAGCATGTACTAAGCTCCTGCTGAAGCCGTGCATGCATAATGCAGACATGGTAAGTACCAACCATGAGATCTTTGAGTTTGTGTTCTTGTAACCTGAGAAGGAAGATCCTAGGGGCATTCTAGCTGTGGCTCAGTGGAATCCCTGTCTAATTACAAAGTTCTGTGTTCAGGCAATACCCCCGAATATTTAGCAGACCCATTGCAGTATGGAGGGATTGCTGCACTATCAGTGGTGCCATCTTTTGGATGAGAGTTAAGCTGACTCTATTTATCCACAGATGGAAGTGGAAAATCTATTTTTTTGTTGCAAGACAAAAGTTTTACAGTGCAGAAGAGGCTATTCAGCCCATCACATTTATGCCAGCTCTCTAAATGAGTTCGCCTAATGCTGTGAGGTGAGGGACAGCCCTTGGCAAGGCTACTTTCAACAGAATGCGGCATCAAAGAGCCCTAGCAAAACTAGAATCAATGATTATCGGGGGCAATCTCTTTGCTAGTTGGAGTCAGGCGATGACGAACTTCAATAATAAACAATCTAACCACTGCCCCATGATTATCACTGAGTCCCCTGCTATAGACATCCAAGGGTTACCATTGACAAGAAACTCAACCGAACTTGCCACACAAACACACTGGCTACAACATCAGGTCAGAGGCTAGGAGTACTGTACTGATAGTGAGTTTTGAGAAGATTTGTGGTTCAGGTTGAGATTCTGGATGTGAGTTTGCTCGCTGAGCTGGAAGGTTAGTTTTCAGATGTTTCGTCACCATTCTAGGTAACATCATCAGTGAGCCTCCGATGAAGCTTCGTCGGAGACTCACTGATGATGTTACCCAGAATGGTGACGAAACGTCTGAAAACTAACCTTCCAGCTCAGCGAGCAAACTCACATCCAGTACTGTACTGAGTAAATCACTTCCTGACTCTCCAAAGCCTGTCCACCATCTACAAGGCACAAGTCAGGAGTGTGTTGGAATACTCCTCACATGCCTGAATGGGTGCAGCTCCAACAACACTGAGGAAGCCTGACTCCATCCAGGACAAAGCAGCATATTTGATTGGCACGACCTCCACAAGTGTCCATTCCTCCACCACTGATGCTCAGTAGCTGCAGTGTGTACTGTGTCCAAGCAGCACTGCAGAAATTCACCAAATATCCTTAGACAACTCCTTCCAAACTCTCAATCACTTTCATCTAGAAGGACAAGGGCAGCAAATACATGGGAGCATCACCAACTGTAAGTCCCCCTCCAAGCCACTCACCATCCTGACATGAAAGTGTATCGCTGTTGCTTCAGTGTCACTGCATCAGAATCCTGGAATACCTTCCTTTAGGGCATTGTGGGTCTACCTGCAGTAAATGGACTGCAGCTCACTGTGATCTTGAGGACAACTAGGAACAGGCAATAAACACTGGCCAGCCAGCGATGCCCAAGTCCCATGAGTTAATTTTAAAAAATCTACCCCCTTCTCCCTGTAACCCTGCACATTCTTTCTATCTTAATAACCATCTTACTCCCTTTTGAATGCCTTAACAGAGCCTGTTTCCACCACACACTCCAGGCTGTGGATTCCAGACTCTAACTTCATGTTGTTTTAACGTGTTACTTTACTTGCTTGTTTGATGAATGACCATGTCTCCCAGGCCACTTGAAGCTTTCTGTGATAGGTGGAAACTGTAGGCATTAAGAGTCCTTCACCAGGAATGTACCTTAATTTGATTTGTTAAGTTTCCTTTAAGTTTTGGAGTGTGGGAAGAGGTGATTTGTTACAGCTTATTAGCGCTGCTGTTTTATTTTTAATATTAATTAATTATCATAAGAACTAGGAGCAGGAGTTGGCCATCTGGCTCCTTGAGCCTGCCCAGCCATTTAATAAGATCACGGCTGATCTTTTTGAGACTCAGCTCTACTCAACCACCTTCTCACCATAACCTTAATTCCTTTACTGTTCAAAAATTTATCTAGCCTTGCTTTAAAAAGATTCAGTGAGGTAGCTTCAACTGCTTCACTGGGCAGAGAATTCCACAGATTCACAACCTATTGGGTGAAGAAGTTGATCAGTTGAAACTAGTTGAACATGAAGTGGAAAAACCAAGAATGTTTTTTTAAAAAAAAAGGAGATATAATGGATTAGAAGCTGTTTGGATGTTATGTGATATTTCACTTATCAGCATTTTCAGCCATGTAGATAAGTTGTGCGCTGCATGGATAGTGGTTCAGGCTTATCTCTGAAGTAGTGGAAGCTGTCTCCTATCATCGTGTTTGCTCAGTCTGCATGGAACTATGCAGGGAATAAGCAAATGTACACCATCATAGTAGTATATAACTTGCAGATACCACTGGCCCACTCTTCTACCACACTCGTGGACTCCTGTTGTCACGGAGATGTTGGCTTCACCAGTGCCTTCATCGATCTCCAAACAGGAAGAGTAAAGTGTGCCAGTCCTAGATATTGTTGGTGAAACGAGAGCACAGTTCTGTCAGACACTGAAGGCTGGTACATGTCTTTTCAATCTTGTATAACGTTCCCACAGAAAGAGGCTATTTAATGGTTCTATTAAATTGTAATGGATCACTATCTTAACACTGATCCATATTCCCTGATAGCCTTATCTAGCAATATTTTTCTCTTTGTGTGCTGAATGTTTCTTTTTTATGTGACCACAGCTGGTCACCCTTTTTTTTCAGGATGTCTGAATATTTCTCCCTGGAAATATCTTTATACAATTGACATGTAAATGCTGCCTATTAAAATTACATTTAACATTTGATGGCTTAAATTCATTGTCTGTGGTTATATACAGTACAGTCAAAAAATATACTAAATAGTGCTTAGAGATGATTCACCTCTTAACCAATGGGGAAATTGTTTAGTCTTTCAGCTGGGTCTGGCTGGGTGGGACTGCACTTGCCTAGTTGCACTCTTATCTAATTGTAGCCACGGTATAACTTATTTTCCTACTCCCATATTATTATCTGTGGTTTCCCCCAATGACCTATCATTGGACCCTCCTATTTCTCATCTATATACTGGCATACCGTGGCATTGTCCAAGAGAACAGTGTTAGTTTTTGAAAATGTGTTCAGCACACTGAGCTGTCACCACCGCCTCTCTTGAGTCTAGCACTGTTCCAAAATTTAAAAAAATCTTTTGAGAGCTGGAGACACCTCTGGCTAAACCAGCATTTATTGCCCGTCCCTAACTGCCCTTGAGAAAATGATGGTGAGTTACCTGCCAGACTGGTGCAATCCCTTGTGAGTACATCCACAGTCCATTTTGAAGGGAGTTCCAGGAGTCATAGTTATAGAGGAATACAGTATGGAAACAGGCCCTTCGTCCCAAACTGCTCCATGCTGACCATGGTGCCCACTCAACTAATTCCAATTGCCTGCATTTGGTCCACATCCCTCTAAACCCCACCCATCCAATTAGCTATCCAAATGTTTTTTAAATATTGATATTATACCTGCCTCAACCACTTTGTCTGGCAGCCCATTACATATATGCATCAGTCTCTGTGTGAAGAAGTTGCTTCTCGGATCCTTCTTAAATCTTTCCCCTCTCACCTTAAACCTATGCCCTCCAGTTTTCAATTCCCCATCCCTGGGAAAAAGACTATATGCATCCATCCTATCTATGCCCCTCTTGATTCTATACACCTCAATAAGGTCACGCCTCATTGTCCTATGTTCCAAGGAATAAAGTCTTATCCTTGCCAACTTCTCCCTATAACTCCAGTCTACTAGTCCTGGCAACATCCTCATAAATCCTCTTTGCACACTTTCCAGTTTAACTATGTCTTTCCTATAACAGGGTGACCAAAACTATGCACAATACTCCAAGTGCGGCCTCACCAACTACTTATACAACTGTAACATTAAGTCTCAGCTCCTATAGTCAACGCCTCAGCCAATGAAGGCCAGCATGCCAAATGCCTTCACCCCCCTGTCCACCTGTGACGCCACTTTCAACGAACTATGTACTTGTACTCCTAGGTCCCTCTGTTCCACAACACTCCTCAGGACCTTACCATTTACTGTATAAGTCCTGCCTTGGTTTGACACCGAAGGAACGGCAATATATTTCCAAGTCAGAAATGAACTTGCAGGTGGTGGTGCTCCCTTGTATCTGCAGTCTTTGCCCTTATTATATGTATTGGGTTTGGAAAGTGCTATTGAAGGTGATTTACTGTAGTGCATCTTCCAGATGGCACATACTGTATTTATTGCATTGTTTGTCTGAGCCAGTACTGGATGAGTAAAAATTTCTTCCAGTTGAATAATGAGAAGACTGAAGCAGCAATCTTCCATGCCCAACTCAAACTGTGTGTCCTAGCTACCAAGTACATCTCCAAGCAAACTGTTTAATTCTGTACTTGACCCTTTGCAGCTCAGATTCATGTTTGACCCCAAGATGAGCTTCCAACCACATTTCTGTCTCCATAATGTGTTCTGTTTCATGCCTCTCCTCATCACTAGCTGCTGTAAACTTCATCAATCCATTCATACCTCTGAATTATTCCATCATGTTGTAGCTGATCTCTGTCATTGTACCCTCAGAAACACGGGGTCGCTCCACATTCAATCATCTTCTATGCCTAAGTCCCTTTTATCCATCGTTCTTGTGCTCTCTGATCAAATTGCCTTTCTGTTAAGCAATGTCAAGATTTCACAACTCTGGTCCTTGTTTTCAAATCTCCCAGTAACAATATATGATGTGCTTGTGCCGGGAACATCATCATAGTCATCAAACACTTGCTAGCGAGTATGATTGTCCGCCTAGGAAATTCCTGGTCTCTGGTCATGTGTTTTGTGGGTCCTTGTGTGGCTGATGAGCCCAATCTTAGAGGCACATCTCCCACCACCTACCTGGTAGGCATTTCTGGGAAGTGGAATTAGTCGTTAGCCTTGAGATCATTGGTATTCTTTTCTGCAGTTCCTTTTCCAGATTTCCTCTTGCTACTGGGTGTTCTCAAAGAACTGTGTCCTTTCATATAGGAGTTTCCTCCAAGCTGGTTTCTTCTTGAGGGCAGCCTTCAGGCAGTCTTTGAAATACTTCCTTAGCCCTCTTCTCATTCAAGTGCCTTCTTTGAGCTGGACGAAGATGATGTGTTTTGCTAGTTGGAGCTCAAGCATCCTAAGCATGTGGCTGGCCCAAGTGGAGTTGGTTTCAGATGACCATGGTCTCGATGCTGGTGTTGCTGGCTGCTTCAACGATACCAATGTTGGTATGCCTGTCTTTCCAGATGATGCAGAGAACCATCTCAAACAGCATTGGTGGTATTACTTAGAAGTCTTGAGGGGGTGTCTATATGTTGTCCAAGTTTTACAGCCATACAGAAGAGTTGGAGGGATGACTGTCTTATACACAGGATCTTGGTATCAGCACAGATATCACAGTCATCGAAAATTCTCATGCTTAGCTGTCCAAAGGCGGTCCTTTGGATTGGATGCAATATTGAATCTCCGCATCAATGTTAACGTTAGATGATAAGTAGCTTCCCAGGTTGGGGAAATGCAGCGAACACAGAAAATATAGTAAACAATTAGGAAAGCAAACAGCATGTTTGTCTTTGTTGCAAAGAGATAATAGTACAGGTACAAGGAAATCATGCCACATTACATAAGGCATTTTTGAACTCATACTTGGTGTAATTTGTGCACATTTGGTCTTTATCGCCTAAAAAAGGGTATACTTACATTGGAGTTGGTACAACAGAGGTTCATTATATTGGTCTTGGGGTGATAGGATTGTCCTTTTGGTAAAAAGATAAGTCAGTTAATCCATGCTTTGGAGTTTAGAAAAATGAGAGGAGAGTTCATTGACGTGCAAAATTCTGAAGAAGTTTGGCAGGTTGGTCAATAGGAAATTGTTTCCCCCTGTGGGGAGTCTAGAACGCAACCCAGAATAGGGGTAGTCATTTAGAATTGAGATAAGGAGAACTGTTGTTTCAGAATTATACATCTTTTCAGTTCTCTAGCCTGGAGGCTTTAGAATGCTCCATTGCTGAGCATGATCAAAGCTTGGATAGATGGAATTTTGTCCTGGAAATTGCAGGATATAGGAGTAGAAGAGAAAGTGAAATTGAAACCGATCAGCTGTGATTGTATTGAATAGTATGTTAGGCTGGAGGAGCTGAATATAATGTTCTATACTCTGGATTTCCCACTGTATCATTTATCTGTTGAGGCATACCTAAAACATGCTAGTTTGGATAATGTTTTGCCATTTGCCCTAACATTGACCAAAATTTTGCTTCATTTCCTGTTAGTTGTTGGGATGTATTATTATTTTATAATTGTTATATAAATGCAAGTTGACATTGTTAAGCTATAAGAGGGACACAGGAAGTGCATAGTTTTCAGCAGTTCTATCTGTTCAAGCCTGAAATGTTAAGTGAGTATAAATAACAAAGAACTGCCGATGTTGCGAATCTGAAACAGAAACAGAAATCGCTGGAGAAATTCAGCAGGTCTGGCAGCACCTGTGGAGAGAAAACAGAGTCAACATTCCAGGTCCAGTTACACCTACTCAACACTGAGATTTCCAGAGGGTGGAAGATGGGAAGACAGATTGTGGATTGGGCAAGACTCGTTGTTGGTGTTTCAGTATTGCCAGACCTGACCAAACCATTGAATGAAAGAAAATAGAAGTTGCTGGAAAAGCTCAGCAGGTCTGGCAGCATCTGTGAAGAAAAAGAAAATCAGAATTAGCATTTCGGATCCAGTGTCCCTTCCTCAGAACCCCTGAGGAAGGGTCAATGGACCCGAAATGCTAACTTTGATATTTTTCTTCACAGATGCTGCCAGACCCATTCAGCTTTTCCAGCAACTTCTGTTTTAGTTCCTTCAGCTGTTACAAGCCTTTGAAAGAGTTCAGCAAAGTGGGTGCCTAAGGATCCCGTGCAATCGGACATTTATGAGCTGAGTGAGAGAGGATTTGTAAATGTGTGCCTTGTCAATGGTAACCATGCCTGGGGAATTTGAATGGAATACACCTCTAAGCGAATGTTGGCCAGGGGCCTAAATGGAAAGCAGAACAATCTAGAACATGGAGGCAGTGTTGGAAAGACTGGAGCATTGCATATGCTCGGAAAGTACAGTTGTGCAGAAATTAATGAGTGCTTGGAACTATAAGCAGACTTTGTATCAGCTATTCAAAGTGGAATTTATCTCTGTTTGAAAACCCTTTGCATGTTAATTAATATTTGAATTGAGTAGATTTTAGTGTGTTAGAGTAAAACCTTTATAAAGTGAATTTTTGTCCATTGGTTTTCTTTCTGTTGGCTTCATAGGGATATCTTTTTATTAAAGAAGTTATCAATCCTGAGCGGGGTTGTAATATTACAGTGAGCTCCATTGCCCCAAAACTGTAAGAGTTTCTGCTGTTAATTTCTCCACAGGTAAACCCCCTCACCAAGAGAGTGTCGAGCCTGTGAAATTCTCTGCCACAGAAGGCTGTTGGAGCCAAAACAAGAACAAGTTCAATATAGTTCTTAAGGCTAATGGAAGGAGGAGGAAGTGGGAACGTGGTACTATGTTGGATGATCACCCATTTTCATATTAAATGGCAAAGTGGTATTGAAGGGCTGAATGGCCTACGCCAGTTCCTATTTCTATGTTTCTCAGGATGCATACACACAAGACAAGGGGAATATTGAGATTCCTGGTGATGCTGCTTGCTTTGGCTCACACATTAATTAAATTGTCATGTCAAAGAGCCTGCAAAAACATAATGGGCCAAATGACCACCTTCTGTGCTGTATCATTCTATAATCTTTCTGTAGGCCCAATCAGCTAAACTACAACCAAATTTCTGGTACCTCTATGAGGATGATAATATAACGGATAAGCTCTCTTTTACAAGTAAAATGTCTGTACTCATTTTTGGGATAATGAACCTTTTGGTTTATCTTAAAGGAACGTGCTGAAGAGAATTAAAGAAATCCAGCTTCATCCATACCCACTTCTGAGAATGAGGTGAGAGTTATGAAGACCTGCAGTTGAATGGAGACATTGGAATGGAATGGCAAATGATGCAGGTGTGTGGATCTACCAGACAGTATGGCCTCCTCCTGACATCACTGATCTATTAAGTGTACAAGTACAGGGAAATTAGAGAACATAAAGATTTAGTATGAAGTACTTTCTTGTTTGTTCTCAGCCTCATCTTCTCCCAATATCTTTGAAGAACTGAGCTCCAGAACTACTATGCCTCTAACAGGCTGTTTTTAGTATAGCTATGATGTTGGCATCTACCCAGCAATGTAGAAGATTGACCATATATGTCCTAGTCACAGAAGGTAACTCTACTCACCTCATCAGTTACTCTAAATCATTCACAAAGTGGTCAACAATGCTATCAATAAGCATTTAGTCACAAATAATGTGTTCACCAATGCTCAGTCTGGTTTTCTCCAGGATCAGTTGTCTCTAGATCTCATCACAGACTGCTTTTAATTATGATCCAGACTGAATTCCAAAGGTGACATGGATTTTGGAAAGTTAATTTCCTAGGTTTGGGCTTCGATGGCAGCTGTGGTTCTCACTAAATCTCGTACAATTGTAGCCAGACTGTTTTCTTTTACTTCAAACCCCTTGTAGTAAAAGTCAATGTGCCATTTCCTGCTAAGTGCCTGTTGTAACCCGCATGCTAACCTTCTTGTTTGTAAGAGTACACCCAAGTTCTTCTGAACATCAATGTTTAAAAGTTTCACGCCTTTTTGCAAAATATTTGTACAACAAAACTCATAATCCAGTGGCTGACCAACCAGAATTTCCAAACCACACTATCCATATTATAGTTGCTCATAAAATACTTCAGGCTGAAGTGATTGCAAAAGAACTGCTGAAAGATTAACTATCTTCCCTCGTTGCTTATGGTGAAAAGAGTCAAAGGTGGAGAGGCTCTAAACTGTTCTAGTATACGTCAAGGTACATTACCATGAGCTGCATTGTGTTAGCCGGTATTTTTGATGTTCCATTGCCACTCGATCCCAATGCATGCCAGATAATACAAATTTTACCATGTTCATGTCTAACCTCAAGATCAAAATGAATAACCTCACACCTTCCCACACTATACTCCATCTGCCACTTTTTTTGTACTTATTCACTTACCCCTGTTTCTATCTTTTTGCAGCCTCTGTGTCCTCTTAACACCTGCTTTTCTAACTATCCTTGTACTATCAGCAAACTATAGATATATCACTGTTTTTGTTTAGATTACAAATAATTGAAGCTTCTTTCTGTTTCTTAAAGCACTCAGGTAGTCAGCTGGCCAAATTGAAAATGACCCATTTGTTCCTACATATATCTTGCCAATTTGCCAATTAACTAATCCTCTATCCAGATTAGTAAAACAATCCCAATTCTATACATTTTTTTCTTACATATTAATCTTTTATGAAATGCCTTTTCAAAATCTAAGGTCGTTATATTTACTGGTTTGCTTTTACCGACTCTACGATCCTCAAAAACGCTAATTAATTGATTTGGCAAATATAATTTCCCTTCAGAAAGCCATGTTAGGTTTGTTTGGTCATACTGTTATTTTCTAAGTGCATTATTAAAACTTCATCTTTCATAATAAACAGAGTTACTTGAGAAAGACAGAAAAAGCTGGAAACATTCAAGTCGTATCTTGGACAAAAACAGAGTAAGCTTTGAAAATTGTCTTGATTTTATTTTCTCTGTAGCGACAGTGAGAGTTTCCAGCATTTACTGTTTGTTTCAGATTTCCGTCATCAGTGATATTTTGTTTTGTGTTGAAGAGTGAAAGATTTTAAACTATTTTATCCCTCAGTATGCAAATGGTACACAGACTGGAAAGTGTCTCATTTAACACTTTATTGAAGAAAGTAAATAATGATGAACTTTGTAGGATTTCACTGAGATGGGGAGGAAGTGGGTTTCAATTCTCTAAACCTCAGCAGAGATCCTGGGGAAATAGTGAAAATAGTCAGATAATCTATTCTTGATTATCAGCAAAACATTTCTGATTCAAAGTTGAAATGGTAAGGTTATGGAAATCCATTGGTTAGTGAAGGGTAGCCAGCACAGAATTATCAAAGATAACAAAGAACAAAGAAAATTACAGCACAGGAACCGGCCCTTCAGCCCTCCAAGCCTGCGCCGATCAAGATCCTCTGTCTAAACTTGTCATCTATTTCCCAAGGGTCTGTATCCCTTTGCTCCCTGCCCATCCATGTACCTGTTCAGATACATCTTAAAAGACACTATCATGTCTGCATCTACCACCTCCACTGGCAACATGTTCCAGGCACCCACCACCCTCTGCGTAAAGAACTTTCCACGCATATCTCCCATAAACTTTCCTCCTCTCACATTGAACTCATGACCCCTAGTAATTGAATCCCCCACTCTGGGGGGAAAAAGCTCCTTGCTATCCACCCTGTCTATACCCCTTATGATTTTGTAGACAAAGGTGGATCGGTGTAGAGCTGAATGAACACAGCCGGCCAAGCAGCATCAGAGAAGCAGGAAGGCTGACATTTAAGCCTAGACCCTCCTTCAGTTCTGAAGAAGGGTCTGGGCTTAAATGTCAGCCTTCCTGCTCCTCTGATGCTGCTTGGCCTGCTGTGTTCATCCAGCTCCACACTTCATTATCTCAGATTCTCCAGGATCTGCAGTTCCTACTATCTCAGAATTATCAAAGGCAGCTTGCTGTTAAGTATATTTAATGTTTTCTAGAAGTATTTGGAGTGTAATAAATGATTTACAAAAGGATTGGATACAATGTCACAAATTCAGCTCGATATGGTCACATGCCCAATGTTAGAAGCGATCTAACCGTACAGGTAGAAAGCTAGTTGCTGGCAGGAAGTAGAATTATGTTATGTGAGTTAAGAACAAAATAGCTGAAGATGTTTAGGTCAGGCTCATCAACCTGAAATGTTAAGTCTGTTTCTCACCACAGATGCCTTCAGACCTCCATATTACCAGATTTGTTTTTTCCATTTCTAGTATTTGCAGTATTTTGCTTTTGTATCAGCCTTGTTGGTGTTGCTTGGGTTTGGGAAGAGCTGGAGGTGGAGTTACTCCAGGGTTTTGTGCTAATCTTTTATTCTTAATATATAGTGATGATATGGATATAAAGATAATGTCATCTTTTTCTATATTTTTATATCTGGACTTAGATGAGAAAATAATTATTTTAAAACCAGGAATTGTAAGATTTTAGAATTGTGAGTACTGTTTAAACAGCTGCTGATTCAAGCAAAAGTAGGAAAGGCTGCAGAGGAGCTAAGGCTAAGGGCATGTACAAATGGAGATTCAGCCAGCAACAAGTAGCTGATTGGACTGTGGTCTAGTGATCAGTTATCAATGACAAAGACATTCTGTTTACAAACAGTGGTCTGGTTGGCTCACAGGTAGCTGAACATCTTGGGCTATGAACAAGATAGGGATAAGCAATCAGATCTCCAACAGCTCAGGAGCTTTCTGTGTTCCTTTTCTTCAGCCATTGTGATAACTTGCAACTTTTAATAAGTCAGAAGTCTTTTACAAATGTCTACAATTCACCTTGTGCCTCCTGCAAACCATTGAAAAGTATCTGGGGAAGGAAGACTGAGAAGTAGTGCTTTGATTAGCACAAGAACAATTTTGACAGATCCTGTGAACAAGGACCATTGAAATGCTTGCCTTTAACACACATTTTTTTCTTCCTGTCTGTGTGAACGTAAGGGGGTTTTATAAACGGGATTAGCCTTTGAACTAGTAGAATTAAATGCTGATGAGTTATAATTGTTTACCTGTAGTTAAAACATGTATTTTTGTTAAATAGTAATTATTGTTAAATACAGTAACCTGATCTTTCTTCAGCTTTTGATCTACATCCTGCTCTTCTTCCTTCAATCGCGGTCTTTTAACAAGTGCACATACCTCAAAATTTAGCCAATCCAACCTTACTGGCATTTTTTTGATGATATTCACCAACATTTTTTCCTTTTCCACCATTATGGAAAATTTTGCATTCCTCTGGTGCTTTCCAGTTGACTGCTCCAACCATCCCCAGAACCACATTTTACAACTTTCCAATTCTTGGAGATTTGAATTTTATCAGCTATTGCTCAATATAGCTGTCTGCTCATCATATGCTGAGTTTTCTAAATAGGGGCTTGAATAACAAAATAAAGAAGCAGTAAATCTCTTTAACCTGTCTGTGTGCAATTACGATCGTTCCATTATATATAGGTTAGATGGGCTTCAGATTGATTTCATAGGTCGGCGCAACATCGAAGGCCGAAGGGCCTGTACTGCGCTGTAATGTTCTATGTTCTATGCTTTCTCTCAACATAGGTCTAAAATCGTGTAAATTGGGGAATTCTGCTCCTTCTAAAAATCTCTAACTTTTGTGACAAATCAGAACAGCAGGGCTTTGATTTCTAGTATGCCACCCTAGTGAGGCATAACATAGAAATGATTTGGATTTCAGCACAAGAATTAAAATCATAATTTGATGGGACTGTATCTTGCAGAATGAAAATCAACGTAAAAAAGATACTTTTGATGACTAGAGTAAGTACTGATGGGAAAGAAGAGATTAAGATTAATAGTGAAATGCTGGATTAGGTATCACAGTTTAAGCATTTGGGAGACATCTTGTCAGATGACACTGTCATAAAGAAGTTATAACTACTGTCACAATGGCAAAGTGTAAATTATGCAGATGTAAAGAATTGTTCAGCATATGATGAGTAGAGATATTGAGCAAAGAATTTACTGTGTTGTGATCTGGACTGTCTTGTTGTGCAGAGCTGATAAAACTCAGACATCTAAAAAATTAGAAAGTTGTGAGATGTGGCTCTGGGTATGGATGGAGCAAGTCAACTGGAGAGCACCAGAGGAATGCAGAAGTTTTCAGGATAGTGGAAGAGGAAACAATGTTGGTGAATATCATCAAAAAATATTGTATTGGCTATTTTTAAGGCATGAGAACATGAGTGATTGAAGGATGTAGATCAAGCTGAAGAAAGAGACAGATGATGTTGTACAACTTGAAAATGGGAGGCTCCAGCAAGCAGCAAGAGGATATTGCAAGATAATGAGGCATGGAAAAATGAGTGGATTACTGTTGCTATAATAGCCAGTTAGGAAGGTTACATAAGATTTTAGGAATATGGTGAGATTATTAGGATGACAGATGGAGGTAAAGTACAATTTAATGTGGAGCAGTGTGAGTAATGCATATTGGAAGAAAAATCAAGGAGTGGGACTTTGTACTTCACGGAAATTCTCTAAAGAATCAAAACACAATTCCCGAATGTGAGAGTACTGGTAGGACACTACATTAAAAAAGAGCAGCATAATTGTGAGTTTTCTAAATAGGAACTCGAATAAAAAAGAAGTAAATCTCTAACTTTTCAAGTTAGAACACTGTCTGCAGTTATGGTTCTTCCAAGATCTTGGAACTATAAAACACAACACATGGCAATCAATCCCCTGTGATGAGGCAGTTCTTTTGAAAGATCTATGGAATTGGTCTCACTCACTACTTATTCCTATAACCCTGAAATTCTTATTTTTTGAGTAAACAATATATTGCGTTTTCTCTTGAAAATCATAATTGAATCTACTTCCACCACCTTTTCTGGAAGGCATTCTAATAACAGCAACAATCTGTGCGAAACAGAATTCTCCTAATTTCCTCTTGGCTTTTTTCTTGATCACTGTATATGTGTTTCCTTGACATTTGGTAAGTGGAAATAGATTCTCCTTGTATATTCTATTAAAATCTCCCAGCATTTTGAATTCTTCTATTAAATCTTCATTTATTTTCTTTGCTTCAAGGAGAACATTCCCAGCTTCTCCTATATCTCTGCCAGGAAAGCACAGTGAATCCACAGGGTGTGTGACAATGGGATTAGCTTTGGATTCTTGTAACAAACAGCTAGCACTAGAAGGATTGGCAGAATGCCGCCTTTTGTTAAACCTCTGAGAGGTGGCAAATGGAGTTTAATGCAGACAAGTGTGAGGTGATGCACTTTGGTAGGAGTAACCAGAAGGCAAAGTACAGGGCTAATGGTAAGATTCTTAGTAGTGTAGATGAGCAGAGAGATCTCGGTGTTCATGTACACAGATCCTTGAAAGTTGCCACCCAACTTGACAGGGCTGTTAAGAAGGCATACAGTGTTTTAGCTTTTATTTATAGAGGGATCGAGTTCCGGAACCAAGAGGTTATGATGAAGCTGTTCAAAACTCTGGTGCGGCCGCACTTGGAGTATTGTGTACAGTTCTGGTCACCGCATTATAAGAAGGATGTGGAAGCTTTGGAAAGGGTGCAGAGGAGATTTACTATGACAGGTCGGCACAACATCGAGGGCTGAAGGGCCTGTACTGTGCTGTAATGTTCTATGTTCTATGTCCTCTACCACCTCTGCTGGCAACACATTCCAGGCACCCATCACTCTTTCCAAGCATATTTCCCTTAAACTTTTCCACTCTCACCTTGAAATCATGACCCCCTAGTAATTGAGCCCCCCACTCTGGGGGAAAAAACTTCTTGCTATCCACCCTGTCTATACCTCTCATGATGTTGTAGACCTCAATCAGGTCCCTGCTCAACCTCTGTCTTTCTAATGTAAATAATCCTAATCTACTCAACCTCTCTTCATAGCTAGTGCCCTCCATACCAGGTATCATCCTGGTGAACTTTCTCTGCACCCTCTCCAAAGCATCCACATCCTTTTGGTAATGTGGCGACCAGAACTGAACGCAGTGTTCCAAATGCGGTCGAACCAAAGTCCGATACAACTGTAACATGACCTGCCGACTCTTGTACTCAAAACCTGTCCAATGAATGAAACCATGCCGTATGCCTTCTTGACAACCCTATTGACCTGCGTTGCCACCTTCAGGGTACAATGGACCTGAACACCCAGATCTCTCTGCATTAATTTTCCCCAAAGCTTTTCCATTTACTGTATACTTCACTCTTGAAATGGATCTTCCAAAATGCATCACCTTGCATTTGCCTGGATTGAACTCCATCTGTCATTTCTCTGCCCAACTCTCAGTAAGGCGTTTGATAAGGTTCCCCATGGCAGGCTGATGGAGAAAGTGAAGTCATATGGGGTCCAGGGTGTGCTAGCAAGATGGATAAAAAACTGGCTAGGCAACAGGAGAAAGAGAGTAGTAGCAGAAAATTGATGAACAGCGAGATCTGGGTGTTCAGGTCCACTGTTCCCTGAAGGTGACAACGCAGGTCTATAGGGTGGTCAAAAAGGCATATGGCATGCTTTCCTTCATTGGGCGGTGTATTGAGTACAAGAATTGGCAGGTCATGTTGCAGTTGTATGGGATTTTGGTTCGGCCACATTTGGAGTACTGTGTGCAGTTCTGGTTGCCACATTACCAAAAGGATGTGGATGCTTTGGAGATGGTGCAGAGGAGGTTCACCAGGATGTTGCCTGGTATGGAGGGTGCTAGCTATGAAGAGAGGTTGAGTGGATTGGGATTATTTTCATTAGAAAGACGGAGATTGAGGGGGGACCTGATTGAGGTCTACAAAATCATGAGGGGTATAGACAGGGTGGATAGCAAGAAGCTTTTTCCCAGAGTGGGGGATTCAATTACTAGGGGTCATGAGTTCAAAGTGAGAGGAGTAAAGTTTAAGAGAAATATGCGTGGAAGGTTCTTTCCACAGAGGGTGGTGGGTGCCTGGAACGAGTTGCCGGTGGAGGTGGTAGACGCAGACACGTTAGCGTCTTTTAAGATATATTTGGACAGGTACATGGATGGGCAGGGAGCAAATGGATACAGACCGTTAGAAAATAGATGACAGGTTAGACAGAGGATCTTGATCGGCGCAGGCTTGGAGGGCTGAAGGGCCTGTTCCTGTGCTGTAGGTTTCTTTGTTCTTTGTTCCTTGTTCATCTATATTCTGCTACATTCTCCAACAGTCTCGTTCACTATCTGCTACTCCACCAATCTTGGTGTAATCTGCAGACTTGCTAATCTGACCATCTGTACCTTCCTCCAGATCATTTACGTATTTCACAAACAACAGTGGTCCCAGCACGGATCCCTGTGGAACACCACTGGTCATGGTTCTCCATTTTGAGCAACTCCCTTCCACTACAACTCTGCCTCCTGTTGCCCAGTTGGTTCTCTACCCATCTAGCTAGTACACCCTGGACCCCAAGCGACTACCATGGGGAACCTTATCAAACGTCTTACTGAGTTCCATGTATATGACATTTATAGCCCTTCCCTAATCTATCAACTTTGTCACTTCCTCAAAGAATTCTATCAAGTTGGTAAGACATGACCTTCCCTGCACAAAACCATGTTGTGTATCACTAATAGGCCCATTTTCTTCCAAATGTAAATAGATCGTATCCCTGAGTATCTTCTCCAGCAGCTTCCCCACCACTGACATCAGGCTCACTGGTCTATAATTACCTGGATTGTCTATGGTACTCTTCTAAAGCAAGGGGACAACATTAGCAATTCTCCAGTCCTCCGGGCCCTCACCTATGTTCACGGATGCTGCAAAGATAACTGTTAAGGCCCTACCTATTTTGTCTCTCGCTTCCCTCAGTAACCTGGGATAGTTCCCATCCGGACCTGGGGACTTGTCCACCCTAATGCCTTTTAGAATACCCAACACTACCACCCCCCCACATTATGCTGACTCGACCTAGAGTAATTAAACATCTATTCCTAACCTCAACATCCATCATGTCCCTCTCCTCGGTGAATACCAATGCAAAGTACTCATTAAGAATCTCACTGACTCCTTGCATAACTTTCCTCCTTTGTCTTTAAGTGGGCCAACCCTTTCTCTAGTTACCCTCTTGCTCCTTGTGTACGAATAAAAAGCTTTGGGATTTTCCTTAACCCTGTTTGCTAAAGATATTTCATGACCCCCTTTAGCCGTATTAATTCCTCGTTTCAGATTGGTCCTACTTTCTCAATATTCTTCCAAAGCTTTGCCAGTTTTCAGTCGCCTAGACCTTTCTTTTACCTCTTTGCTAGTGTCACAATTTCACCTGTCATCCATGATTCCCCAATCTTGCCCTTTCTATCCCTCATTTTCACAGCGACATGTCTGTCCTGCACTCCAATCAAACTCTCCTTAAAAGCGACCCACATATCAAATGTGGATTTACCCTCAAACAGCTGCTCCCAATCCACATTCCTCAGCTCCTGTTGAATTTTGCTGTAGTTGGCCTCCCCCCAATTTAGCACTCTTCCTTTACGACCACTCTCGCCTTTGTCCATTAGTATTGTAAAACTTATGGAATTGTGATCACTATTCCCAAAGTAACCCCCTGCTGAAACTTCAACCACCTGGCCGGGCTCATTCCCCAACACCAGGTCCAGTATGGCCCCTTCCTGAGTTGGACTATTTACATACTGCTCCAGAAAACTCTCCTGGATGCTCCTTACAAATTCTGCTCCATCTAAACCCCTAACACTAAGTGAATCCCAGTCAATGTTGGGAAAATTAAAATCTCCCATCACCATCACCCTGTTGCTCCTACATCTTTCCATAATCTGTCTACATATTTGTACCTCTATCTCACGCTTGCTGTTGGGAGGCCTGTAGTACAGCCCCAACATTGTTACTGCATCCTTCCTATTTCTGAGTTCTGCCCATATTGCCTCACTGCTCGATTCCTTCATAGTGCCCTCCTTCAGTACGGCTGTGACATTCTCTTTGACCAGTAATATAACTCCTCCACCCCTTTTACCTCCCTCTCTATCCTGCCTGAAGCATCTATATCCTGAGATATTTAGTTGCCAATCTTGCTCTTCCCTCAACCAAGTGTCAGTAATAGCAATAACGTCATACTCCCAGGTACTAATCCAAGCTCGAAGTGCTGGAAGAGCAATGACTGCCGATGCTGGAGTCAGAGATAACACAGTGTGGAGCTGGAGGAGTACAGCGGGCCAGGCAGCATGAGAGGATGAGGAAAGCTTTCCAGTTCCTTTGATGCTAGTGGGTCTGCTGTGTTTCTCTGGCTCCATACTTCGTTATCTCTGAATGTGCTGGAAGCAATTCAGAAAAGGTGCACCAGTTTAATAGCTATAATAGGTGGTTTGCCTTACAATGTGATTTATTTGTAGACCACTTCATGACATAAGTGTTGTATAGTGTCACCACCACAGAAAATTAAACCAAAGCATAGAGTATAGAACATAGAACATAGAACAATACAGCGCAGAACAGGCCCTTCGGCCCTCTATGTTGCGCTGACCTGTGAACTAATCCAAGCCCTTCCCCCTACACTATCTCATCATTATCCATATGCTTATCCAAGTATAAAAGTGGAAAAACGAAGCAATAAAGGAAGTGTTCAATTTTACAGTCCTTCTTGTTATATTAAGATAATCTGAAGAGATTTTATAGCTATATTGAGTCGACGGGTGCTAGGGAGAGAATAGATCCCTTTAAAGATCAGCATGGCTGTCTATGTGGGGAGCCACAGGGGATGGGGGTGATTTTTTTAAAAAATTAACATTTCTCCCCACTGTTTACTGAGGAGAGAATCATGATGCTGAGCAAATTAGGGAAACAAGTGGGGATGTTTTGGACCACAGACATATTACCAGAGAGGAGGTGTTTGCATCCTTAGATCATATTAAGTTGGATAAATCTCCTGGGCCTGATTAAGGCCATCCTCGGACATTGTGGGGTCTAGGGAAGCTTTTGCAGAGGCTCTTGCAGAGATTTTTGCTTCATCTTTAGCCACTGATGAAGTTCCGGAAGACTGGAACGTGGCTCATGTTGTTCCACTGTTTGAGAAAGGTAGCAAAGACAAGCCAGGGAACTACAGGCCAGTGAGCCTGACATCAGTGGTAGGCAAGTTATTGGAGAGGATACTGAGGGACAGGATCAACCAACATTCGGATAGTCAAGGTCTGATCAGGTATAGTCAGCACACATTTGCGTGCAGGAAGTTATGTCTGGCAAATCTTTGAGTTATTCGAAGAGGTAGCCACGAGGATGGATAAGGCTAGGGCGGTGGATGTTGTCTGTATGGACTTTAGTAAGGCCTTTGACAAGGTCCCGCACTGCAGGCTAGCCATGAATTCTTATGAGGAAGTGACAAAGTTGATTGATGAGGGAAAGGCATACATGGACTTCAGTAAAGCGTTTGATAAGGTTCCCCATGGCAGGCTGATGGAGAAAGTGAAGTCACATGGGGTCCAGGGTGTGCTAGCTAGATGGATAAAAAAACTAGCTCGGCAACAGGAGACAGAGAGTAGTAGCAGAAGGGAGTTTCTCAAATTGGAGACCTGTGACCAGTGGTGTTCCACAGGGATCTGTGCTGGGACCACTGTTGTTTGTGATATATGTAAATGATCTGGAGGAAGATGTAGGTGGTCTGATCTGCAAGTTTGCTGATGACACTAAGATTGGTGGAGTAGCTGATAGTGAAGGGGACTGTCAGAGATTACAGCAGAATATAGATAGACTGGAGAATTGGGCAGATAAATGGCAGATGGAGTTCAATCCGGGCAAATGTGAGGTGATGCATTTTGGAAGATCAAATTCAAGGGCGAACTATACAGTAGATGGAAAAGTCCTAGGGGAAATTGATGAACAGGGAGATCTGGGTGTTCAGGTCCATTGTTCACTGAAGGTGACAACGCAGGTCAATAGGGTGGTCAAAAAGGCATATGGCATGCTTTCCTTCATTGGACGGGGTATTGAGTACAAGAGTTGGCAGGTCATGTTGTATAGGACTTTGTTTCAGCCACATTTGGAGTACTGTGTGCAGTTCTGGTCGCCACATTACCAAAAGGATGTGGATGCTTTGGAGAGGGTGCAGAAGGGGTTCACCAGGATGCTGCCTGGTATGGAGGGTGCTAGCTATGAAGAGAGGTTGAGTAGATTAGGGTTATTTTCATTAGAAAGACAGAGATTGAGGGGGGACCTGATTGAGGTCTACAAAATCATGAGGGGTATAGACAGGGTGGATAGCAATAAGCTTTTTCTCAGAGTGGGGGACTCAATTACTAGGGGTCATGAGTTCAAAGTGAGAGGAGGAAAGTTTAAGGGAGATATGCGTGGAAAGTTCTTTACACAGAGGATGGTGGGTGCCTGGAACGCGTTGCCAGCGGAGGTGGCAGACGCAGACACGTTAGCGTCTTTTAAGATATATTTGGACAGGTACATGGATGGGCAGGGAGCAAATGAACATAGACCGTTAGAAAATAGATGACAGGTTAGACAGAGGATCTTGATCGGCGCAGGCTTGGAGGGCCGAAGGGCCTGTTCCTGTGCTGTAGGTTTCTTTGTTCTTTGTTCTTTGATTTGATGAGTCGATCCAGAGAAGCTACTATCTCTAGGGAAGAAACCATGACAAGCGGACATCATATTAAAAGCACAGCTGGACCATAAGCTGTGCAGATGTCACTAATCTGCTTTCCGTGAAGGCTAGTGGATATCTGGAGGAGTCAATTTCAAAGGCTGTGGGTGCTGAGGGTCACCTGGAGCTTTCCGCAATGAGATCAATAGGTAATTGTCTGCTAAAGAGTGTAGTGTTGAGGAGTATTGCGTAACGGCAAGTCATTAGAGTTGACGTCCTCTATGATCTCCTTTGAACCGTTTCCAGGAGCTGAATGGCCGCCTTCTGTTCCCACGTTTCTTTTAAACTGTGATGTGGAGGTGTTGGTGTTGGACTGGGGTGCACAAGGTCAGAAATCACACAACACCAGGTTATAGTCCAATAGGCTTATTTGAAAACAAGCTTTTAGAGCCTCAGTCCTCCTTCAGGTGTTAGTGAGAGAGGTGGTTTCAGACAGAATTTATAAGTAAAAGGTCAAAGGTTCACACCATTGAGGTTGTACTGAATAAACCAATGTAAATCCCCGAATTTCTTTCAAGTCACGGTCCTGAGAGAACTAAAGGTTTTATTGGTGTAAAGAAGAGGTGACATTTTAGGTTGGACAATGCATATTAGGTATGAGGCTTTGTTTAGAATCTCTTCGTCTTTTAGTTTGGAGTCAGACTGGTTTTATCTCTAAAGTAGGAATTTATAACACGCCATATTGACTGACTACTTTTTGAACAAAATAAAATGTATCAGTGAATAATGTGAGAGAGAGAGAAACGGTGGGTGGGGGGAGTGTGTGTGTGTGTGTGTCTGTCTGTCTGTCTATAGTGCGGTGGGGTCACCTGTACTGCAACATGAACCCAAGATTCTGGTCGAGGCTGTCCTCATGGTTTGAACGTGGCTATCAACCTCTGCTCGGAGACTCTGTTGTTGTGTATCCCGAAGTTGAGGATGTTTACCTGAAGACCTGAGGCTGAATGTACTTGAGCCATTGAAGTGTTCCCTTACTGGCAGGGAACGTTCCTGTCTGCCCGTTGTTGCACAGTGTCCATTCATCTGTTGTGGTAGCATCTGCATGGTTTCACCAATATTCCATGCCTCGGGACATCCTTGCGTGCAGCGTATGAGGTAGACAACGTTGGCCAAGTCACATGAGTATCAGTCATGCACATGGTGGGTGGTGTTCCCATGTGTGATGGTAGTGTCCATGTCAAAGATCTGACATGTCTTCCAGAGGTTACCATCACAGCGTTGTAAAATATTGTAGTTGATGTCCTGAATGCTGGATAGTTTGCTGTGAACAATGGTCTGTTTAAGGTTTGGTGGTTGTTTGAAGATGAGAAGTGGAAGCGTGGGGAAGATCTTGGTGAGATGCTCATTGTCATCGATCGATAGTTTGTTGAAAGCTGTGAAGAACATGGCGTAGTTTCTCTGCTGGAGAAGTCTTCTCAGGAGGTCATTACGGTTTTTTGCTCTGACCCTTTGGAACTGGTGATCGATGAGTTGAGCATTGTGTCCTGTTCCTGTGAGGGTATCCTTCAACACCGTCCGGTGTCTGTCTTGTTCCCCCTCATCTGAACAGATTCTGTGTATACACAGGGCTTGCCCGTAGGGGATGGCTGTTTCAATATGTTTCGGCTAGAAGCAAGAGAATTGCAACATTATGAGGTTTTCTGTCGGCTTGTGGTAGAGTGATGTACTGAGGTGTCTGTCTCTGATGGCAATGCATGTGTCTAAGAATGAGACTGATTCTAAAGAATAGTCCATGGTGAGTCTGGTGGTGGGTGAAATTTGTTGATATCACTATGTAGTTGTTTCAGTGATTCCTCACCATGAGTCCAAGGGAAGAAACTGTTGTCAATGTATCTGGTGTATAGCAGCAACGAGGTCTTGTTCAAACGCGTGCATGAAAATGTTGGCATATTGGGGAGCTATTCTGCTCCCCATCACTGTTCCGTGCACGTAGATGAAGGACTGGTTGTCCACGGTGAAGATGTTGTGGTTGAGGTTGTAGCAGATGAGTGGTACTGAGGCTGTTGTGGTGATGTCATTGTCCTGGGGGATGCTGGTTTAGAGTAAAGGTCCATTGTGAGCAGGAATGTTCCTGGTTCAAGCATCCTCCTTGCGATCTGGTCTAACGTGATGTGACTCAGTTGAACAGAATAAGATTGATGGAATTCAGAGGGAGGGTTACAGTACCACTGGGGTTGCGTTTCAGTGGAGACAGATGTCAGGTACATGGAGAATTAGAGAAATGATGGTAAGGAAACGACTATAAACTCTTCTGGCCGTATCCCTTGACCGACGAGTTTAATTCACATGACAATCTAACCCAGTCGTATTCGCATTGCATCCTATTCCTGTGTGTAAAAGTATGGTTCTCTAGCTCCGTCTAAAATTGTTTCCATTTGATCCTGCAGCCTGTGTGAGGAGAGGGAGGTTTAAAAATCGCCAGAGATGTAGGGGAATAGGAGTCCTTTGAGGTAGTTTATTGTTGGTTTGTTGTGCCCCGCGCACATTTTAATTTTGGTTGCTGAACCATATTTGTCTCTTTAAGGGGGCGGAGAATTGGCGGACAGGCACTGGGACGAAGCAGGAGACATGGCATCGTCTCCAAAAGTTAGTACCGGGAGAGGAGCAGCAGTATAATGCTGAGGGCAGGGCCGCTGTGAAAGTTGTGTTAATGAATGTGATTCTAACAGCTGTTTCTTTCTACAGCCTGTGCTATACACGTACTTCAGGAGTTCCTGCTCATGGAGAGTGCGAATTGGTGAGTAACTGACCAATGAAGCCTTCGGAAATTGGAGAATTGCCTTCTCTGGCGTTAGCAGAAGTTAAACTTGCTTGGTCTCTTTATTGCGTGCTTGCAGAGGTTTTGTATCTCAACGATAGTGTCTCTACCTTGAGTTAATTCCCAAGCTCCTTCAGCCCGTCTGTCTGAGCAAAATCAAAAATTGAGTGTGTTGGAGAAATTCAGCAAGCCTGGCAGTATCTGTGGAGAGAAAGCAGAGTTAACATTCTGGGATAAGTGATAATGGGAACTGCAGATGCTGGAGAATCCAAGATAATAAAATGTGAGGCTGGATGAACACAGCAGGCCCAGCAGCATCTCAGGAGCACAAAAGTTGACGTTTCGGGCCTAGACCCTTCATCAGAGAGGGGGTGGGGTGAGGGCTCTGGAATAAATAGGGAGAGAGGGGGAGGCAGACCGAAGATGGAGAGAAAAGAAGATAGGTGGAGTGGAGAGTATAGGTGGGGAGGTAGGGAGGGGATAGGTCAGTCCAGGGAAGACGGACAGGTCAAGGAGGTGGGATGAGGTTAGTAGGTAGGAGATGGAGGTGCGGCTTGGGGTGGGAGGAAGGGATGGGTGAGAGGAAGAACAGGTTAGGAAGGCAGAGACAGGCTGGGCTGGTTTTGGGATGCAGTGGGTGGAGGGGAAGAGCTGGGCTGGTTGTGTGGTGCAGTCGGGGGAGGGGACGAACTGGGCTGGTTTGCACTTGCCCCCACACCTCCTCCCTCACCCCTATCCCAGGCCCCAAGATGACTTTCCACATTAAGCAGAGGTTCACCTGCACATCTGCCAATGTGGTATACTGCATCCACTGTAGCCAGTGTGGCTTCCTCTACAACCAAGGGAAACCAAGCGGAGGCTTGGGGACCGCTTTGCAGAACACCTCCGCTCGGTTCGCAGTAAACAACTGCACCTCCCCAGTCGCAAACCATTTCCACTCCCCCTCCCATTCTTTAGATGACATGTCCATCATGGGCCTCCTGCAGTGCCACAATGATGCCACCCGAGGAACAGCAACTCATATTCCGCTTGGGAACCCTGCAGCCCAATGGTATCAATGTGGACTTCACCAGCTTCAAAATCTCCCCTTCCCCCACCGCATCCCAAAACCAGCCCAGTTCGTCCCCTCCCCCGACTGCACCACACAACCAGCCCAGCTCTTCCCCTCCACCCACTGCATCCAAAACCAGTCCAACCTGTCTCTGCCTTCCTCTGGGTCCCGTTTCTCTCCGCAGTTGCAGCTGGACTTGCCTAATTTCTCCAGCACTTTCTTTTTCTGTTTCACATGTCCAGCATCCGCAGTTTGAGCAGGGTGATTAAAAAGATATTCCACATGATCATCTTTGATTTTACACAGCGGGGAGGCACACCAGAATGCAAGTGAAAGTTTTCAAATATGTTTACATTTAAGAGTTTGTAAAACCTTTCCCCCCCATCTCTGACCACACAGCTCTCGCTTTCAAGGGAGTCGCTTATGACCAGGTAGCCGTCAATTTGATTAAAAGCGGAGGCCAGCAGGTATGTTTCCAGCCTTTTCCACATCTGTCCTTGCCCTGTTTCTGAGCCATTACACTATACCTCATTCCCATCCCCGAGAATGTCCCCCGTCTTGTCAATTTTTGTCATTTTTAACTGCACAAACTCCTTTAAGTGCTGTGGAACATCCATTTTCTGAGTAAGGTAGGAGTGAAAGAGCCTACCACCTATTTTTTGTAGGGCAGAAAGTAATGTACCGGTTTGCCTATCTGGTAGGCAAACTGACAAATCCATGGCAAGAGTAAGCCATTTGGCTCCGTCATTCAGTAAAATCATGGCTGATCTGAATACTCCACATTCCTATTCACCACCAATAGCCTTTCAGCCCTTTGTATCTGAAATAAATCTATTTACTGCTGCCTTAAAAATGTTCGAGCATTCTGTTACAATGGAGTTCCAAAGACTTATAGACCTCAGTGAAAATTCTCTTCAGCTATCTTAAATGGGCAACTACTTATTTTTCAAGTGACCCCTCTGTTCTCAATTCTCTCACAAGAGGAAACGTCCTCTCCATGTTTGCCCTGCCAAGACCCTTCAAGATTTTATATTTCAGTCAAGTGGCTTCTTACTCTTTTAAATTGCAGCAGATAGAAGCCTAGCCTATCAAACCTTTCCTCATAAGACAACCCACTCACTCCAGCTAATATTCTGGGAAACCTTCTCTGAATTGCATCCCCCTTTGAACTAGGGGACTGTAGTTTGTAGCCAGTTTTTATCTGCAGCCAACATGTATCACTGTCTTGTGGAATTAGGAGTGCATTGGAAGTATTACACTGTTAGATAATCTTTAAATTCCATTTTACTCTGTGCCTCCTATCTCTATAGCATGTTGATTCGTTCAAGACTATCAATCCCATGAAACAAGTTCCAGCTCTCGCTATTGATGGCATTGTCCTCTCCCAATCGGTAAGCTTGTTTGTTATGGGAAAGGGAGGAAGGGATTTTGTTTTCTGTTACTGATTGATGTTTTTCAGGTGTTATCTGAGGTCAGAGTTTCAAGGTCTGTGTAAATATTTAATTTGTAAGCTGACCTGTCTTGCACTCACCAAAAATGGTGAATCCAAGTTAATTATTTGGTAGAAAGATGGAATGTGCTGCCTGAGTGGGTGATGGAGGCAGGTTCTTGCAACATTTGAGAAGCATCCAGATGAGCACTTAAAAAGCCCTGAGTATTGGCGATGAACTGAGTACAGGTAAATAGAATTAATGTGGTTTGTGTTTATTGATCCGGGTAGACATGGTCGGTGGGGTGGGTGCAAAGAGCCTCTTTCTATTCTGAATGACTATAATATCTGAAATCTGCTGTTTTTTGAATTCCCTGCTGTTGAAAATAATTTCTCTTTTATTTATCCCAGAAAATAATTTTCATAACTTTGAACAACTTTATTGCATATCATTTCAACTCCCTTAGCTCTTGGGGGAATGCTTCACTTTCCTTTAGATGCATTACATAACTGAAATCCCTCTTCCCTGATATCATTAATGTAAAAGTCACTATCTTCTGCAGTTAATGAAGTGTTTTATTTCTCATTGAAGGAGAAATTATGTCCAGAGTACAGGGTGAGATCATTTTTTTTCTCCTGAATATGCCACTGGAATTTTTAATGTTTAATGCCACACATCTTTACAGGAGACATCCTCCTGACAGTGCAATGCTGCTGCAGTACTGTGTTGGAGTGTGTGCCCATACATGAGCTCAAATCTTAAGTGTGGCTTGACCATCACTGTCTTCTGACCTAGAAGTGAGTGTCCACTGAGCTAAGCTGCCTGTGCAAGTGATTACCACAACCAAACAAAGTCACACTTTGAGGTTCCTTTTCATATTTATGACTCTGACAAACATTTGTTTTGAAAAACAATTAATGGAGTTAAAATATGATAAATTGTCCTTAAATCTCTTTTTCATCCTCCTTGCTTGAAAGTTTTAGCTTCCAGTATACATCAAGTGTGTCACTGATTTCACTGTTGATGACTCTTGGTTGCCAAAGTCTTCTGAGAGAAATTATTTGCACAGGCAGCCTCTGTTATTGAGTATATTCAATACAGATTATTGGATTTATGGGCACGAGAGAAAGTAGTGGATGTGGGGAATAGTGTAAGAAGCTGGAGTTAATGTAGAAAATCAGTGATCATGATGAATGACAGAACAGATCTGAAGGGCTAAATAGCCTCCTCCTGGTTCTCATTATGACTAGGTCAGTTTTATCAGATGGTAAAAGTCCTGTTTCTGTGCTGTAATGTTTACGTCGTTTCAATCGATAAATCTATATCTGTATTTCTGGAATTGGGAAAACTTTGAGTTTTTGGTTTATTCTTCAGTATAATTATTGCTACTTGAATGATCAGTAACTTTCTCTCCTAATGGTAGCTGGCTATAATTCAGTATCTGGATGAGACGAGACCTGGTCCTCGGCTGATCCCAGAGGATGCCAAAACACGTGCGCAAGTTCGGATGATTTCTGACCACATCACCTCTGGCATTCAACCTCTGCAGGTATGACTTTAATTATAGAAACTCATTTTTTGAGCTGTTGTTATTTTTGGACTGGAGGCCATCTATCATTTCCATTTCTGGTAAGTCCATAGAAACCAAAAGAACTGTGGAACTGTGGATCAGAAACAAAAACAGAAGTTGCTGGAAAAGCTCAGCAGGTCTGGCAACATTCTGTGAAGAAAAATCAGGGTTAACGTTTCAGGTCCGGTGACCCTGCCTCATAACTCAGGAAGGCTCACAGGACCTGAAACATTAACCCTGATTTTTCTTCATAGATGCTGCCAGACCATAAGACATAGGAGTGGAAGTAAAGTCATTCGGCCCATCGAGTCCACTCCGCCATTTAAATCATGGCTGATGGGCATTTCAACTCCACTTCCCTGCACTCTCCCTGTAGCCCTTGATTCCTTGTGAGATCAGGAAATTATCGATCTCTGCCTTGAAGGCATCTAACGTCCCAGCCTCCACTGCTCTCTGCGGCAATGAATTCCACAAGCCCACCACTCTCTGGCTGAAGAAATGTCTCCTCATTTCCGTTTTTAATTTACCCCCTCTAATTCTAAGGCTGTGCCCACGGGTCCTAGTCTCCCCGCCTAATGGAAACAACTTCCCAGCATCCACCCCTTCTAAGACATACATTATCTTGTAAGTTTCTCTTAGATCTCCCCTCAACCTTCTAAACTCTAATGAATACAATCCCAGAATCCTTAGCCTTTCATCATACGTTAAACCTACCATTCCAGGGATCATCTGTGTGAATCTCCACTGAACACGCTCCAGGGCTAGTATGTCCTTCCTGAGGTGTGGGGCCCAAAATTGGACACAGTATTCTAAATGGGGCCTGACTAGAGCCTTATAAAGTCTCTGCTGAGCTTTTCCAGAAAATTGTGGTGGGTCCATGTTCCCTGCAATCATTTGTGTGTCAGGCACATGGTGCCAGTACCAGATTGAATAAACCTTGGAGGGGGCTGTTCAGGTCAGGTCAGGTCACTCAGGATGGGATTTGTTTGGCTTCACCATTGATACCAATGTGTTTGTAGCTTGCTTGCGATTTCTGATTGTATTTTTTTTCAGAACCTGCATGTTTTGCAGAAGATAGGAGGGGAGAAGAAACTTGAATGGGCTCAGCACTTCATCACTAACGGCTTCCAAGGTAAATCTGATGGGCAGTCCCAGAAACTAATTACACTGGACAAGTACTGTATACTATTCTAACCCACGTAGCACTAATGCCACCACCTTCATCAGCCTCTCTTCAACATTCATATTCTGCTGAAACCCACATTATCGTATCCAGCCTCGTCTATTCTGCTGATGCCTTGGCAACTTTTCATTGTCAACTCTCACTCAACGTGACCTCATCCAAAATTCTACTGCTGATGCCCTAACTTGCACCGTGTCCCAGAACAAGGACAAAGAACATTACAGCACAGGAACAGACCCTTCGGCCCTCCAAGCCTGCGCCGATTGAGGTCCTCTATCTAAACCTGTCATCTATTTTATAGAATATAGAACATTACAGCACAGTACAGGCCCTTCGGCCCTCAATGTTGTGCTGACCTGCCATACCGATCTCAAGCCCATCTAACCTACACTATTCCATATACGTCCATATGCTTGTCCAATGACGACTTAAATGGACCTAAAGTTGGCGAATCTACAACCGTTGCAGGCAAAGCGTTCCATTCCCTTACTACTTTCTGAGTAAAGAAACTACCTTTGACATCTGTCCTATATCTTTCACTCCTCAATTTAAAGCTGTGCCCCCTCGTGCTCGCCGTCACCATCCTAGGAAAAAGGCTCTCCCTATCCACCCTATCTAACCCTCTGATTATTTTATATGTTTCAATTAAGTCACCTCTCAACCACCTTCTCTCTAACGAAAACAGCCTCAAGTCCCTTAGCCTTTCCTCGTAAGACCTTCCCTCCATACCAGGCAACATGCTAGTAAATCTCCTCTGCACCCTTTCCAAAGCTTCCACATCCTTCTTATAATGCGGTGACCAGAACTGTACACAATACTCCAAGTGCGGCCGCACCAGAGTTTTGTACAGCTTCACCATAACCTCTTGGTTCCGGAACTCGATCCCTCTGTTAATAAAAGCTAAAACACTGTATGCCTTCTTAACAGCCCTGTCAACCTGGGTGGCAACTTTCAAGGATCTGTGTACATGGACACTGAGATATCTCTGCTCATCTACACTACTAAGAATCTTACCATTAGCCCTGTACTTTGCCTTCTGGTTACTCCTACCAAAGTGCATCACCTCACACTTGTCTGCATTAAACTCCATTTGCCACCTCTCAGCCCAGCTCTGCAGCTTATCTATGTCTCTCTGCAACCTACAGCATCCTTCGTCACTATCCACAACTCCACCGACTTTAGTGTCGTCTGCAAATTTACTAACCCATCCTTCTATGCCCTCATCCAGGTCATTTATAAAAATGACAAACAGCAGTGGACCCAACACCGACCCTTGCGGTACACCACTAGTAACTGGTCTCCAGGATGAACATTTCCTATCAACTACCACCCTCTGTCTTCTTTCAGCAAGCCAATTTTCTAAAGGTCTGTATCCCCCTGCTCCCTGCCCATCCAGGTACCTGTCCAGATATATCTTAAAAGACACATCATGTCTGCGTCTACCACCTCCGCTGGCAACGCATTCCAGGCACTCACCACCCTCTGTGTAAAGAACTTTCCACGCATATCTCCCATAGACTTTCCTCCTCTCACTTTGAACTCATGACCCCTAGTAATTGAGTCCCCCACTCTGGGGAAAAAGCTTCTTGCTATCCACCTGGTCTATACCTCTCATGATCTTATAGACCTCAATCAGGTCCCACCTCAATCTCCGTTTTTCTAATGAAAATAATCCTAATCTACTCAACCTGTCTTCATAGCTAGCACCCTCCATACCAGGCAACATCCTGGTGAACCTCCTCTGCACCCTCTCCAAAGCATCCACATCCTTTTGGTAATGTGGTGACCAGAACTGTACACAGTACTCCAAATGTGGCTGAACCAAATGATTCCTGTTTATCTGTCACCCAGCTCATTCTGGCAATTTTAAATTTCTCACCTTTATTCGCTTCCTTGGATTCATGCCTCCCTATACTTTGCATCTTCCTCCTTCAGCCCTACGCCCCTCTGAGATCACTGTGCTGCTGCAGTTCCAGCCTGTTTCCACCATTAGCGGCTCTGCCTTCAGCTATCTGTGCTCCAACGTCTGGAATTCCCTCCTAAACTTCTTCCTCCCTTAAGGTGCTCCTTTAAAATCTCTCTCTCATAACCGAGTTTTAGGTCAGTCAAAATCCTTGATACTTGTTTCTGTCAAATATGTGTGAAGTCTTACTATGTAAAAATGCAAGTTGTTGTTTGCACCACCCTCTGCTAATATCTGCCTGTTTTCCAGCCCTGGAGAGTCTCCTGCAATACACAGCTGGGCGGTACTGTGTTGGTGATGAGGTGTGTATGGACGTGCATTCTGTTTTAGGACAGACTTAGAAGATTTTGGGTCAGTGACTGAGCTTGATGCACTGTACAGTTTAGGGCAAACACTGATGACAGACCAAAACCATCCAAAAAAATCACATCTTTGTGGCCAAGTCATCTTAATGCTGGACAGAGACGTACACACACCTCATCCAGGGGGGTTGTCTGTTTCTGCCCAATGGGTATTGTATTCTTTCCTTACATGGATAACATGCAGCCAAAGAGTTGAGTGTATAATCCAGGCAGAAACTGTGCAAAATGGAGGGGGTGCAGCATAGCCAGAAGGTGCGACAGGATGAAGCGTGGCACTGCTGAATATGTTGTGTTTCAAGCAAGAGGTCAAACTAAAGGCTCATCTTACAGTTGCTGAGTCAGTACTTATTAAACTTTTACAGCTCTCTTTGAAGAGAGAAGGACAGCACCACCAAACACATTCGATTTACAATGTTAACGCAGTTTTTCTCTTCACTGCACCCAGACTTGCTGAGTTTCTCCAGCTCATTGCTGGAAATCCAAAACAACCATATCCGCAGTATTTTGCTTCCCTTTTACCCCTGGTCAACTAATCATTCCTCCAGATGCCCTTCAACTTTCTAATATTGATGACAGTGTCATTTTCAGCACTCTGTACAGACAACTTGAACAGAGGAACAAAAGCATGCTATTCAGTCCTTCAAGTCTGTTCTGCCATTCAGTGAGGTCGTGGCTGGTGTGTGGCCAAACCCATATAACTGCCTCTGGCCCATATCCCTTAAATACCTCTGCTTAACCAAAATTTTATCTATCTCCGATTTAAAACTAAAATGATCCACTGCTGTTTGTGAAAGCGAGTTTCAGTCAATCTCTGGATTACTGCCAGTGCCATGTGATAACGAGATAAGAAATAGGGAGACAGTGCAGCTAAACACGTGGTTACAGGGCTGGTGTAGGAGGGAGGGCTTCCATTAGGGGGATGATTGGAGCACATTCTGGGGAAGGTGGGACCTGTACAGTAAGGACGGGATGCACCTGAACTGGAAGGGCACTAATATCCTGGGAGGGAGGTTTGCTGGAGCTGTACGGGATGGTTTAAACTAGATTGGCAGAGGGTGGGGAACCAGATTTATAATTCAGAGGATGAGCTATTCAGCCTTCCAGCAGACACAACAGGGAGTGAGGTGGTTTATAAAGACATGCGGTCGATGGAGTGTAATTGTGGACACCGAGATGGTTTGAGGTATGTATACTTCAATGCTAGAAATATCAGAAATAAAGTGGATGAACTTAGAGCATGGGTCAGTACTTGGAATTACGACGTTGTGGCCATTACAGAAACTTGGGTAAATCAGGGAGAGGAATGGTTGTTGGAAGTTCCGGGATTTAGATGCTTTAAAAGAAATAGGGAGGGTTGAGAAAGAGGTGGGGGAGTGGCATTGCTAGTCTGGACGAGTATAGCAGCTACTGAAAGGCAGTTCGAGAATGATATGTCTACAGAATCAGTTTGGGTTGAGGTCAGGATCAAGAAAGGAGCAGTCACTTTGTTGAGGGGTTTTTACAGACCCCCCAATAGTTGCAGAGAAGTGGAGGAGCAGATTGGGAGGCAGGTACTGGAAAGGTGCAGAAGTCACAGGGTTGTAGTCATGGGTGACTTCAACTTCCCAAATATTGATTGGAAACATTTTAGTAGTAATAGTTTAGATGGAGCAGGTTTTGTCCAGTGTGTTCAGTTAGGATTCCTGGCACAGTATGTAGATAGACCAACACGAGGAGAGGCCACTATGGATTTGGTGCTTGGCAATGAACCGGGCCAAGTGTTAGACCTGTTGGTGGGAGAGCATTTTGGCGGTAGCGATCATAACTCTGTTTCTTTCACGATAATCATGGATAAGGATAGATACATACAGCAGGGTAAAATGTTTATAACTGGGGGACGGGTAATTAATTCAGTTAGGCAAGAAGTGGGTAACATAAATTGGGAACAGATGCTGTCAGGGAAGAACACTGTTGAAATGTGGAGATTGTTGAAGGAATGCATACTCCATGTGCTCAATATGTTTATCCCTAGCAGGCAGGGAAGATGCGGTTGAATGAGGGAGCCATGGTTCTTGATAGAGGTCGAACGACTAGTTAAGAGGAAGAAAGAGGCTTATGTAAGGTTTAGGAAACAAGGATCGGAAAAGGCTCTAAAGAAATACAAGTTAGCCAGGAAGGAGCTGGAGAAAGGGCTCAGGCGAGCTATAAGGGGGCATGACAAAACCTTGGCAGATAGGATCAAGGCTTTTTACACATATGTGCAGAACAAGAGAATGATCAGAGAAAGGGTAGGACCCATCAAAGATTGTAAAGGGAATTTGTGCACAGAGCCTAAAGAGAGAGGAGAGGTCCGTAATGAATACGTTTCTTCAGTATTCACAACTGAGAGGGACCTAGTTGTAGAGGAGGACAGTGTGAAACAGGCAGGTAGGCTAGAGGAGATTGATGTTAGTAAAGAAGATGTGCTAGGAATTCTGAGGAAGCTGAAGATAGATAAGTCCCCCAGGCCTCCAGGATTTTCCAAGGATTCTATGGGAAGCGATCACAGGGCCTTTGGTGATAATCTTTTCATCCTCACTGTCCACGGGTATAGTGCCGGAAGATTGGAAAGAGGAAAACGTCATTCCCTTTTCAAAAACGGGAACAGGGATACTGCTGGAAATTGCAGACCAGTTAGTCTTACGTCAGTGGTGGGCAAATTATTGGAAAGAGCTCTGAGACACAAGATTTATGATCACTTGGAAAGACACAGTTTGATTTGTGACAGTCAGCGTGGATTTGTGAGGGTAGATCATGCCTTTCAAGCCTTACTGAATTCTTTGAAGAGGTGACCAAACGTGGATGAAGGTCGCTGTTTGATAAGGTTCCCCATGGTAGGCTCATGCAGAAGGTAAGGAGGTGTGGGATAGGGGGAAACGTGGCAGATTGAATTCAGAATTGGCTGACCTTTAGAAGACAAAGGGTGGTAGTGGATGGAAAATATTCAACATGGTGCTCAGTTATGAGTGGTGTACCACAAGGATCTGTTCTGGGTCCTCTCGTATTTATGATAACAAAGTGTGGAGCTGGATGAACACAGCAGGCCAAGCAGCATCTCAGTAGCACAAAAGCTGACGTTTCGGGCCTAGACCCTTCATCAGAGGTTTGGAAGGACAAATTTGAAAGCAGAATATAGGGTTAACAGAAGGATTCTTGGCAGTGTGGAGGAGCAGAGGGATCTTGGGATTCATGTCCATAGTTCCCTGAAAGCTGCCACCCAGGTGGATAGAGTTGTTAAGAAGATGTATGGTGTGTTAGCTTTCATTAATAGAGGGATTGAGTTCAAGAGCCATGGAACTTATGCTCCAGCTGTACAAAAGCCTGGTTCAGCCACATCTGGAGTATTGTGTCCAGTTCTGCTCGCCTCATTACAGGAAAGATGTGGAACCATTAGAAAAGGTGCAGAGAAGATTTACCAGGATGTTGTCTGGAATGGAGGGAAGGTCTTACGAGGAAAGGTTGAGAGAGCTAGGGCTTTTCTCTTTAGAACGATGAAGGATGAGAGGTGACTTGATAGAGGTGTACAAAATGATCAGAGGTATAGATAGAGTAGACAGCCAGAGATTTTTTCCTAGGGTGGAGGTAGCTATTACGAGGAGACATAGTTTTAAAGTGAAAGGGGGTAGATATTGGGGAGACGTCAGAGGTAGATTTTTTTATTCAGAGAGTGGTAGGGGCGTGGAATGCTTTGCCAGAGAGGGTAGTGGAGTTGGCCTCAGGGGCATTTAAGCGGCATTAGATAGGCATAAGGATGGTTGTATAAGATAGTGGTGGAGCGTAAGGATTAGGGTAAAAGTTCGGCACGACATCGTGGGCCAAAGGGCCTGTACTGCTCTATGAATGCTCTAGCCCTCATTCTCAAGACAGTGCCCCCAGTTCTAGAATCCCCGACCAATAGAAGTAATTTCTCAAAGTTTTTGAGAAGATTTGTAGCAGAGGTCATTGACTTGCACACTGAATTGATGAGTTTGTTTGCAGACATGTCACCAGCATCCTAAGTAACATCATCAGTGCGCCTCCAGTGAAGTGTCGGTGTTCTGTCCTGCTTGTTATTTATGTATCATGATTTGCTGGGATGGGTGGCATCACTTCCAGATTTGCTTCTTAGTGGTTGGTTATATGGGATCCAGCTCTGCAGGTTTGTTAATGGAGTTTCGGTTTGTGTTAGGCCTTCAGGAATTCTCGTTCATGTCTTTGCTAGGCTTGTCCTGGGATGGCTACTTTGTCCCAGTCGAATCGATGTTCCTCTTTGTCCATGTGTATTGAAATGAGTGATAGTTGGTCATGTCTCTTGGTAGCTAGTTGGTGTTCATGAGTCCTGATGGCTAGTTTCCTTCCAGTTTGCCCTACGTAATAATTTTGGAGTTGATAATGTATCTGGCTAGGAGGGTGAATAGTTGTTAATGGGGACTGTTAGTGACTAACAACAGGTAGCATGTAACAGCAAGCTGGATAATAACAAGGCCTGGTTTGTGGTATTGGAGCCTAGGACATGGGAGACTTTAGGCCCTAAAATTATTGAACGTGATATTGAGTCCAGGGGGCTGTAGGGTCCCCAAGCAGCAAATGAGGTATTTTTCCTCCAGCTTCTGTTGAGCTTCACTGGAAAACTGCAGCAAACAGAGATGTTGGCCAGGGAGCAGGGTGATGTGTTAAAGTGACAGGGAACAGGTAGCTCAAGGCCTTTTTTGTGAGCAGGACATAGATTCTGGGAAGTGCAGGTGAAGTGTTGCTTCACCTGGAAGGTATGTTTGGGCCTTTGATAATTGGGAAGGAGGAGGTAAAGGGGCAGGTGTTGCACCTTCACCGGTTACAGGGGAAAGTGCTGTAGGGAAGTGTTGGGGGTGAAGGAAGTGTGGACCAGGGTGTCCCTGAGGGAGCAATCCCTGCAGAAGGCAGATTTGGGAGGGCAGGGGAATGTGTGTCTGGAGATAGCATCTCACTGGAGGTGGTGGAAATGGCATCTGATGATCTTCTGGATGTGGATGCTGGTGGGTAAGGTCAAGGGGAACCCCATTGCTGTTGCAGAAGGAAAGAGAGAGAAGGTTGAAATGTGGGACATGGGTCGACTCGGTTGAGGGCCATTTCGACAATGGTGCTGGGGAATCCGCAGTTGAGGAAGGTGGTGAACGTTTCGGAGGCACCCTTGTCAAAGCTGGCCTCATCTGAACATATGTGACGGAGACAGAGGAACTGAGAGAATGGGATGGAAGTTACAGGGAGCAAATTGCGACGATATATAGTCCAGGTAGCTGTGAGAATCAGTGGATTTACAGTGGATATTAGTGGCCAGTCTATCCCCAGAGATGTCAAGGAAGGGAACGGAGGAGTCAGAGATTGACCAGGTGAAAGTGTGGTCAGGGTGGAATTTGGAGGCCAAAATTGATTAACTTTTCCAATTCCAGACGAGGGAGGCAAGCAGTACCGATGATATCATTGATACATTGGAGAAAGAGTTGTGGGTGGGGAACGGAATAGGACTGGAAGAAGGCATGTTCCACTGAGGAAGGGTCACTAGACCCACCAGTCACCAGCCATTAACTCTAATTTTTTCTTCACAGATGCTGCCAGACCTGCTGAGCTTTTCTAGCAACTTGTTTTTATACCTCTATCCCACTTTGGCATAGTGCCTTTTGCATTCATCTGAGTGGTCATGCAGAGTAAAGTTTAATACTTGATCTGAAAGGTGGCATCTCTGACTGACTGTCTGTTTGCAGCAAACCTTTAGTACTCATTGGGAGTGCCTGTTTGGATTCTGTTCTCAAGCGCCCAGAGATTAACTTCAATCCATGACTTATGATTCAAAGATGTGCTCTGCAGTTGACAGTGGTGTAAGATGTAGAGGAGGCCAGATGAATGCAGGTTTGCTTTGCATAGTGTGTTTAGCTGAATCTGCTTGGTTTGATCTCCTGACATGTCCTGTTCTGTTCTAGGTGACAATGGCTGATCTGTGTCTGGTCCCACAAGTGTACAATGCTGAGAGGTAAGGTTTTGTGCTGCGTGGCTGTCAGATCTTTGTGGAAATTGCAACTTGGTTGAGTATTCAAAAAAAAAAGTAATCGAATTAACTGACACATGAAGAACATTTGACTGAAGTTGTAGACTTCACCAATGCCCACTTTTAAACCAACTAAGAATCGCTAACTGTTATGCACTTATGTTAAAGCCCATTTCAGAATTTCACTCTGTGCCACATGCAGTGGTGAGCACTTCTGTTGTTGATGTCTTCTTTCTCCCTACGCTGTCAACTAGAGATATTTTCTCTCCCACCAGTTTAAAGATGTTATTGCACATTAAATATGGAAATGAGGCAATCACATAGAAAAGGCCTGTAAAAGAGAAAAAACTTCCAATAGATTTTTAACATGACAGATTCCAGTTAGGAGATTACCAAGTCTGAAAGATGATTTTAGTGTTGTGTTATTCTTTGACAAGAAGACTGGGTATAATAGATATAACTAATGACCCATAATGTAGTTTTTATTCTGGAATGAATTCATGCAATTTGACCATTTCTTCTGATGAGGCAAGCATTTGTTTTCCTTGTTTAGCTTACCCGGCCTTTTGAGGGGGACACTTGAGTGTCAACGATATTGCCATGGATTAGCAGTGTAGTGATATCAATAGGCTAGTCATCCCAACCCCCAGGCAAATGTTCTGGGGACAAGGGTTCAAATCTCAGCATGACCCCAAAAAATTTTAGGAAATGAGAAACTCACTGACTGTAAATCTTCATAATGAGCTCCTGTCCCATTTGAACTGAATTTTAACGATCAGTGCTGAGACTGTGGTTCACTTGGTCATTCCAAAGTTTTTCTTCTCATCCACAGGTTCGAGGTGGACCTCGCACAATTTCCCACCATTGTAAAGATCAATAATGCCCTTCTGGATCTGAATGCTTTCAAAATCAGTCACCCATCTTGCCAGCCTGATACACCTCCTGAACCCTGATCCTGTTGGCGAAGGCAAGATCAGGTCAACCATCACTTGATGAAACAAGGGATCTTCTCTCATCAATTGCTGTGTTCGATAGAATGAGCTAGTTGGATATTCAAAATGATTAAGAGTTATTTATGTTGAGGAATTTACTGTTCTCTTTTCTAATTGTTTATCCAAAAAAATGTTGTTTCCACCCTCTCATTTGTCAGATTTTTGTTTTTGTCAATTTACAACATAAATTACTGCATCACCTGTCACATTGTAGTTGTAAATCATGCCACTAGATAGCTCTATGGACTAAGTTTCTATCCCATGTTATCACTATCTTGTTTTGTTCACATGCTTTTGATTTGTTGACTGATTCCAACAATAAAGGAAAAAGAAGTCAACTGGTTCTGGTTTGTCTATCAAAGTAAATCTTGAAAAACAATTGCTGGAACCTAAACTCATTTGTGAGTTAAGCAGAGGCTTTAAGGAAAGCAAAAACGTGAACATAGAAACATTAAACAAAAGTAGACCATCCATCCCACTGATATCAGAGATAATGGGAACTGCAGATGCTGGAGAATCCAAGATCCATTCCATTGAGCCTGAACTGCCATTCAATATAATTGTAGCTGATCGTCCAGTGATCCATACCCTGTTCTCCTTTTCTCTCTCCATACAATTCAATCCCTTTACCCCTAGAAGCTATATCCAACTCCTTGAAAATATTCACTGAGGCAGTGGTTCACTTTGGCCTCAACTGCTTTCTGAGAGAGAATTCCACAATTTACCACTCTCCTCATCTCATGACAAATGATCTCCCCTATTTCCTGAAACAGTGAACCCTGTTTATGTCTTCTCACTAGGAACATCCTGGTTTACCCTGGGGAGGCAATGATCTAGTGCTACTATCGCTGGACTGTTAATTCAGAGACCTAGGTAATGTTCTGGGAACTTGGGTTTGAATCACACCAGCAAATGGTAGAATTTGAATTAAATAAAATTCTGAAATTAGAGTCTAATGATCCCCATTAATATGTTGCTGATCGTCAGAAAAATCCACATCTCATTCATTAATGACCTTTATGGAAGTTAATTGCCATGCTTACCCAGTCTGGCCTACATCTGACTCCAGATCAATGTAATTGACTCTCAACTGCCCTCTGGGCAGTTAAATGCTCATCTAGCCAGTGATGCACACATTCTGTGAATGAACAAAAAATAAAACGTAGTCCTGTCAGAAATGTAAAGGTTTCTATGAAATATTTTCCTGATCCTTCTAAACTAACGAGTACAGTTCTAACTGATCCATTGTGTCCTCATACACCAGTCCTGCCATCCCAGAAATCAAATCTGGGAAACCTTTGTTGCACTCCTCCATCACCAGAACATCCCTCTTCAGATAAGACGACCAAAACTGTACCAAAATGTGTCAAATTTCTGTCTCTTGACTTTGATTTGAAGAATGCCCTACAAAACTGAACATGAAAAGACATCCACAAAAGGAGTGAAATAAATTGATCAAGGTATGAGCCGATGATTGGTAAATGCAATATATAAGAGCAGGAGGTTGAATTTTAAGAATTAGCAGCAGTAGCAGACCAGTTTCTCAAGCCTGAACCAGCACTCGATAATCTTATGGGTGAGATAAATGACCAAAATGTACAAAACCCAGGGAATATGACAGCATGTTAAACAGAAGAACATAAAAGAGTCTTGAGAATTTGATGAGGAGTAGAGGCAAGCAAAGAGCTTTCTATTAGATTTGGATTTTATTGTTCATGTGTACAGAAGTACTGGAGTACGGTGAAAAGTGCCTAATGTTGCCAGACAAGATGCCATCTTAATTACACGGGTACCTTGATACAAAAAGCTCAGGTACAAAGACATAAAAATAAACAAAGTCAAAAGGTTAAGCATTACCTTTATAGACTAAGAAAAAAAGAAGAAAAGGTAACAGTTAACATTAAAGTTCTTAATATAAAACTATAAAAATAAGGGAATACGTCACAAGTTCAACAGTCTTTGATGAGTCCTCTGCTTAGCTCGCTGTCTGGGAGATCTTAGCTGCCTATTTTTGACACCGCTGCCGATATTGGGGAAACCTCCCTCACTTCTCATGCAGGGCTGTAATGTCATTGCTGCTGCTGAAGCTCCTGCCTCCCCCATCATATCGCCAGGTGGATCACCCACACACACCAAGATACCACCATGGGCCACTGACAGACTGGGCCAAACAAGCTTACTACCCTACCTATTGCTGATTGGACTGGACAGACAAGATGTAGGGACAGATATGGGCCATTGAGCCTGCCTTACACTTAATCAGCCAGTCTGTCCACCCCTCTGCAGTAAATAGTCACTACTTCTCTGTCAGATCATGCTGTGGTCATAGACTCACCCATAAGTGAAACCAGCCTTTCCACATCTACCCTGTCCAGTCCCAAGAATGTTGTTTCAGTAAAAGTGACTTTGCAGTTTAAAATATTACAGTGAAACAAAGTTGTTTAGTACTACAGCCACAGTCTAACTAGTGCCTAGCAAAGCCTGTTTTTATATTTTGTTCCTTCTAAAATCAAGGCAAACATACAAATTGTTTTCCTTATAACGTAGAGACAATTTTTGAGATTTATACAGGTCTCCCAAGTTCCTGTTCTGTAGCTTTCTGCAGTCTTTACATTCAAACAGGGATAGGCCATTTGGCCCCTTAAGTCTATTCTACCATTTAACAAGGTCATGGTTGGTCTGTGCCCTAGTCCTTGTACCTGCCTTTGGTCCACATTCCTTAATACTGTCCCTTTGCTTAACAAAAATTTATCTGTTTCAGATTTTAAACTAACAACTGATCTAGCACCCATGGCTATTTTTAGAAGAGAATTCCAGACATCTAACTTTGTGTGTAGAAATCCTTCCTAACATCTCTCCTAATTGATCTAGCCCTAATTCTCAGATATCGTTCCCTAGTTCTCGAACTCCCAACCAATGGAAATAGCTTCTCTCTATCTTTTCTGGTTCTTATCTTGACAACTTTGATCAGATCACCTTCTAAATCCCCTGTTTAGATAATATTCAGCTGCTCCTCTCTCTCTGTCAAAGTGCATGATGTCATATTTTCTCTGCATTATATTCCAGTTGCCAAATTTTTATTCACTCACTTGATCAGTGTATCACCCTTCGCAGACTATCACCTTTTTAAATAGGACTCAACACTTTCCAATCAAGTGAATAGGTCTATAGTTGCCTGTTTGTAATGTCTCTTCCCCTTTTTCAAAAATTTGGTGGGGGGGGCGGGGTTTAGCATCAGCAGACTTAATTCACTGGGAATTTTCCAGAATCCAAGGGTTCCTGAATTATTACCATTGATTCCTTTATCTCTGCAGATACTTCTTTGAATTCATTCTAGGATATTAAATCAGGTACAGGAGATTCATCCATCTCACCCTGTTCATTTCCCTAGCAATGTTTTTTTTCCTCTATTAATACTTATTCTATTTTTTTCCTGTCCTATTGCCTCTAGAATATTTTGCAATTTTTGGGATTTTTTTAGTGTTGTCTACAAGAAGACAGATGCAAAGTCTTTATTAAAGTCTCCTATCATTATTTTTAACCAGCCAAAATTCTTAAATGGGCTCGTTAACTTTGGTTTCTCTCTTCCTTTATATACAATTCTAAAAATGTACTGTAGGGACAGGGGTGTTTTACTGATTTCACATTGTTTGCAAAATTTATTTTCTCCCTTTTTTTGGAAATCATTTATTTTATCCTTAACTTCCTCAGTTTATCCCCTTAGAATCTCTCTTTTTCATTGGGCTATACCTTTGTTGAGAGTTACAGACTATTTTCTTAAATGTCTACGATTGTTCAATTATCTTTTTTCACTAAACTCCTTTTCCAGTCTGCTCGAGCCAACTCTACCCCCATTCTTATTTAAATTTAGTATAGTTATTTGTGACCAAATTTTTCTCTTGCTCAAATTAAATGCTAAATTCTACCATGTTATCCTCACTGTTCTCTAGTAGGACTCATACTAATTTATTAAACCGGCCTCATTACAGATCAAAAGATTAAAATTGGCCTGATTCACGGTGGGAATCGTAGAAAACTGTCCCAAATACACTCTGAATTTGAATGGCTTTCTTTACCAAGCTGCCTTGGTTAGTTCACTCATCCTCCCTGTAGCCCCACTCTGATCCACAGAGAATCTTATAACTGTTGGAAAATTACAGGGGCCCAGACTCCCTTTTGTACCCGTGCCCTATTGCAGGTGTTGTCACACAAGACCATCTATGATCCAGATTAAATTTGAATTACCTAGTTTGTGGGGTGTAACCACCTCCTGCAATAAAAGTTTCCTGGTAATTTCCCCTTCCTGTTGTGCTAGAATGTCTACAGCTCAGACTCCAGCTCCTCAACTCGGATCCAAAAAATCCTTGGGGTGCAAACACTAACTACAGATATGTTCACTCTGGATCACCGAGTTCAGCAACTTTCACATACTGTAGCAGCAACATCACCCATTCTGTCATCACTATTGTTTTTGAATTAATTTATAATTACTCTGGATTGCTTGCTCTTTATGCTTTACAGTAATTTTTAATATAAAAATTTCTAGTTTATTAAATACTTAACCAGTTATTTAAAAACAAAGAAAACACCGAAGATCTAAAAACAAACTGAAGATCTTACTTTTACTTCAAAGAATAGAAACACAGTGTCCAACACAAGTGCTGGAATATGAGACGAGTGTAGATTTAGTGTAGTTTTTTTGTCAATGCAGACTCAGCAGTCAAAGGACATCTTCTTTACTGTATGAGTCTATGATATTCACCAATCCTACTCGCAAACAGTTTCATTCCCAGCACTCACGTCACACTATGATTTGTGACGTCTCTCTGCCCTTGGTCTCATTGCAGGTCAGTTGCTTGATCCATAACTACTATCCTCAACCTCTCCAGAGATTTTACAAGATAACAAAGTGTGGAGCTGGATGAACACAGCAGGCCAAGCAGCACCTCAGGAGCACAAAAGCTGACATTTCGGGCCTAGACCCTTCATCAGAGAGGGGGATGGGGAGAGGATTCTGGAATAAATAGGGAGAGAGGGGGAGGCGGAGCGAAGATGGAGAGAAAAGAAGATAGGTGGAGAGGAGAGTATACAATCCGACCCCACCACCCAAGACATTTTTCCAATCCCACCCTTGTCTGACTTCTGGAGAGACCACTCTCTCCGTGACTCCCTTGTTCGCTCCACACTCCCCTCCAACCCCACCACACCCGGCACCTTCCCCTGCAACCGCAGGAAGTGCTACACTTGCCCCCACACCTCCTCCCTCACCCCCATCCCAGGCCCCAAGATGACTTTCCATATTAAGCAGATATTCACCTGCACATCTGCCAATGTGGTATGCTGCATCCGCTGTACACGGTGTGCCTTCCTCTACATTGGGGAAACCAAGCAGAGGCTTGGGGACTGCTTTGCAGAACACCTCCGCTCGGTCCGCAATAAACAACTGCACCTCCCAGTCGCGAACCATTTTAACTCCCCCCTCCCATTCTTTAAATGACATGTCCACCATGGGCCTCCTGCAGTGCCACAATAATGCCACCCGAAGGTTGCAGGAGCAGCAACTCATATTCTGCTTGGGAACCCTGCAGCCCAGTGGTATCAATGTGGACTTCACCAGCTTCAAAATCTCCCCTTCCCACACAGCATCCCAAAACCAGCCCAGCTCATTCCTTCCCCCCAACTGCATCCCAAAACCAGCCCAGCCTGTCTCTGCTTCCCTAACCTGTTCTTCCTCTCCATCCCTCCCATCGTCCCACCTCAAGCCACACCTCCATTTCCTACCTACTAACATCATCCCACCTCCTTGACCTGTCCATCTTCCCTGGACTGACCTATCCCCTCCCTACCTATACTCTCCTCTCCACCTTTCTTCTTTTCTCTCCATCTTCGATCCACCTCCCCCTCTCTCCCTATTTATTCCAGAACCGTCTCCCCATCCCCCTCTCTGATGAAGGGTCTAGGCCCGAAACTTCAGCTTTTGTGCTCCCGAGATGCTGCTTGGCCTGCTGTGTTCATCCAGCTTCACACTTTGTTATCTTGGATTCTCCAGCATCTGCAGTTCCCATTATCACTAGAGATTTTACATCCTGCAGTAAAACATGAAGCACCTGTCCCCCTTTTCATCAAATTCCTACATTGAACCAAATTCCTAGTTTCACTCAAGATCTCCTTCACACTAAACATGCTCTTTTAACATCTGTTTTAATGAAATTCCAGGAAATACAACCCTAACCTGCATAATATCTCCGTGTAACTTAATCCTTAGTGTTCAGGTCTTGTTCTGGTAAAATAATGCCACATGTCATTAGAAGTAAATATCATCACTGTGATGCTCTGCCTTGAAGTGCTCAGGGGGTGACTGTGGGTACAGTCCTACATGGGGCTTTGTAAAACCGGGCACAAGTTCTCTCTTTACAGAACGGGAAGACAACAGGATAAAGATGTGTATTTCATTAATTTTTTTAAAAATGGGCTCCTGGATTGCGTCAAGAACAATTAAAGATGAGGTGATAATTTCTAACCTTGTCCACAGTGCATAGAAACATAGAAAACATGTGCAGCCATTCAACACTTTGAGCCTGCACCCCCATTCAATCTGATCATGCAATCTTGGTATCCCATTCCTACTTTCTCTCCATGCCTCTAGATTTGTTTAGCTGCAAGGGCCATGTCCAGCTCCTCCTCAAATATATCTAATGAACTGGCCCCAAAAGCTTCCTGTAGGAGAGAATTCCTCTATACCTTCCTCCAAATCACCTTAAAGTTACGTCCCCTCGTAATAATCATTTCACCCTGGGAGAAAGTCTGACTATCGATGCCTCTCATCTTTGCTGGCTCCCTCAATAACAAGAATGTCCTTCCTCAGAATAGGAGACCAAAACTGCACACAATACTCAAGGTGTAGCCTCACCCAGGCCCTGTACAACCGCAGCAAGCCATCCTTACTCTAATACTCAAATCCTCTTCTAGTGAAGGCCAGTGTGCCATTAGCTTTCCTCACTGCCTTCTGCACCTGCATGCCAACCTTCACCGACCGTTCCACTGTGACACCCAGGTCTCATTGCATCTCACCTTCTCCTAAACTGCTACCATTCAGATCATAATCTGCCTTCTTGTTTTTGCGACCAAAGTGGATAACGTCACATTTTATTTCATTTACCAAGTGCAGAATTGATCAAATTCAAGAAGAATGCTATAAAACTCCCTCTATTGTTACAAAGTTACAACAAAAAGACAAAACCTCAGTTGTAACTTTTAATAGTAAAGTACAAAATTGTTCAGCCATTTTATGGTCAGAAGTCTAATGGCCATATAGCCGGTCCATAGAGTTTATCCCCACACGCTCCGAAGATAGCTCTCTCTTTCAGGAGAGGTTGGTTCAGTCCTCATCCAGTACCACGTCTACACGAACTGTGTCACAGTAGAATTTCCCAGCATTATCTGAGCCTCCAAACACCAGAAGTGTGTGACAGGACCCTGTGCTACAGTGACTAGAGTTCAGATACACCAGACTGTGACCTGTTCGTGGCACAGAGCAGAGTGTGGGGTGAGACAGACTGCTCCAACTGTAGGTCTCTGGTGAGGAAGAATATGGAAGGTAGAAGAAAGATTAAGGATTAGACTCAGCATGTCAGGCTTAGGGTCACACCTGATGCTCAAACTGTCATGAGATGGATCTCCATTTTAGCAGTCGAATTGGACCATGCTCATTTCTCAATCTCACAGACACCAACTCAGAGTTGAAGAAGGTGTAGCATTTACTCTGGTTCTGTCTGTCTGCAAAAGAGCCCAGTGCACTTATGTATAGACCACCCAGAACATAGCTAGTGAGCCTGACTGATGAACGTAAATTCGTTGTCAGTGTAATTATTCATACTCAGGATCACCCAACAAGTGTCCAGTTGCAGACTTACGTGCAGTGTTAGACACGGCGGGGAGGCTGTATCTGTTATGGTCAGTACCTCATTTCTTACGAGCAGCCGTAGGGACGTGCTATTTGAACAACCTGCCAGCCTTCAGGTTGTATGGCCAATGTATCTAGCATCACACCGGCACGAAAATGATTTTTTTCAGCTTGACAACAACGTCCACTTATAGTGAACACTATTCATATTGCTGCAGGTTACCAGTAATGTGAATCTACGAGTTTCACCTATTGCGCAGGCTTTCAAGATACCTTATCTTTCTGAGGGAGACGGGGCACTTTTCAGGAGCAAGAGTGACATCCTTAGGGGCTGAGTTTACGTGCTGTACAGTGAGAAACAATCCGATGAGGGTCACGACTATTGCACAGGATGGCTTTGACATGGCCTATTTCAGCCTGTTGGGCTATTTGTCATGTACGAACAGACTGCATGTGAACAATGTAGAAATCCCAGTACGGGGAGGGAGAGGGAGAACGAGAGTGCGCGAATCCACAGCTTGGCAGACAGAAGCTACATCCATGACCTTACCTATATTGAAGATGAACAAATCTTGCAGGGCTCCACTCAGATTGTGCCCACCACTGATCAGCACTTTGTTATCACACAGAGGAACAGCAGCATGGCAGCTAGAAGAAAGAATTGTTTTATCACCACATCTTTCACAACAAACACTCCCAATAAGGTACAGACAGTACAGAACAAAAACAGAAATTGCTGGAAAAGCTCGGCAGGTCCGGCAGCATCTGTGAGGAAAAAAATCAGAGTTAACGTTTCGGGTCAAGGTTGCGTTGGGGTTTGGAAAAGCATTAATGTGGACAAGTGCCCAGGACCTGATGGGCTCTATCCCAGAAAGCTGAGAAAGGCAGGTGAAGACATTGCTGAGAGACAGCAAGAACTGCAGATGCTGGAGACAGAGTTATACAGTGTGGAGCTGGAAGAACACAGCAGGTCAGGCAGCATCAGGGGAGCAGGAAAGTCGAAGTTTCAGGCCTAGACCCTTCATCGGGACTGGCAGTGGGGAGGGAATTTGCGAAATAAACAGAGGAAGGAGGGGTGAGGTTGGGGGTAGATAGGTGGGATGGCAATAAGTGGATGCAGGTAGGGACAGTGGGAATTGGTCAGTGGGAAGGATGGGGTGGATAGGTGGGGAAGGAGTTGGATAGGTAGTGTCAGGTCAAGGAGACGGGGGCCTTACTTGAAATCTTTGTATCCTCTTCAGTTACACAAGAGGATCCAGAGGACTGAAGAATAGCCAATATCGTCCCGTTTTTTAAAAAAAAAAAGGGCAACAGGGATGATCTGAGAAATTACAGGCTGGTGAGCCTTATGTCAGTGGGGTTGGGAAATTATTGGAGACAATTTGTAGGGATAGGATTTACTCAGGTTTGGAAAAAATATGGACTGTTTAGCGATATGCAACATGGCTTTGAGGGGGGACAGTTGAGAGTCATCAACACATGGGAGTTGCAATGAGCTGGTAAAATGGATACAGAACTGGTTTTGTCGTAGAAGACATCGTGGTGGAAGGGTCTCAGACAAGATCCGAGACCAGTGGTGATCCACAGGGATCAGTGTTGTGGCCCCTGTTGTTTGTAACACAAATGATTTGGAAAAGGTTGGAGATGATAAAGTGTGAAGCTGGATGAACACAGCAGGCCCAGCAGCATCTCAGGAGCACAAAAGCTGACGTTTCGGGCCTAGACCCTTCGAGGGGGGGAAATGGGGTGAGGCTTCTGGAACAAACAGGGAGAGAGGGGGAGGCGGACCGAAGATGGAGAGAAAAGAAGATAGGTGGAGAGGAGAGTATAGGTGGGGAGGTAGGGAGGGGATAGGTCAGTCCAGGGAAGACGGACAGGTCAAGGAGTTGGGATGAGGTTAGTAGGTAGGAAATGGGGGTGCAGCTTGGGGTGGGAGGAAGGAATGGGTGAGAGGAAGAACAGGTTAGGGAGGCAGAGACAGGCTGGGCTGGTTTTGGGATGCAGTGGAGGGAGGGGAGATTTTGAAGCTTGTGAAGTCCACATTGATACCATTGGGCTGCAGGTTCCCAAACGAGTTGCTGTTCTTGCAACCTTCGGGTGGCATCATTGTGGCACTGCAGGAGGCCCATGATGGACATGTCATCTAAAGAATGGGAGGGGGAGTTGAAACGGTTCACGACTGGGAGGTGCAGTTGTTTATTGTGAACAGAGCGGAGGTGTTCTGCAAAGCAGTCCCCAAGCCTCTGCTTGGTTTCCCCAATGTAGAGGAAGCCACACCGGGTACAATGGATACAGTATACCACATTGGCAGATATGCAGGTGAACCTCTGCTTAATGTGGAAAGTCATCTTGGGGCTTGGGCTGGCGGTGAGGGAGGTGGTGTGGGGGCAAGTGTAGCACTTTCTGCTGTTGCAGGGGAAGGTGCCGGGTGTGGTGGGGTTGGAGGGCAGTGTGGAGCGAACAAGGGAGTCACGGAGAGAGTGGTCTCTCCGGAAAGCAGACAAGGGTGGGGATGGAAAAATAGCTTGGGTGGTGGGGTCGGATTGTAGATGGCTGAAGTGTCGGAGGATGATGCGTTGTATCCAGAGGTTGGTGGGGTAGTGTGTGAGAACGAGGGGGATCCTCTTTGGGCGGTTGTGGCGGGGGCAGGGTGGGAGGGATGTGTTGCGGGGAATGCGGTCAAGGGCGTTCTTGACCACTGCAGGGGGAAGTTGCGGAACTGGAAGAACTTGGACATCTGGGATGTGCAGGAGTGGAATGCCTCATCATGGGAGCAGATGCGGCAGAGGCGGAGGAATTGGGAATAGGGGATGGAATTTTTGCAGGAGGGTGGGTGGGAGGAGGTGTATTCTAGGTAGCTGTGGGAGTCAGTGGGCTTGAAATGGACATCAGTTACGAGCTGGTTCCCTGAGATGGAGACCGAGGTGTCCAGGAAGGTGAGGGATGTGTTGGAGATGGCCCAGGTGAACTTGAGGTTGCGGTGGAAGGTGTTGGTGAAATGGATGAACTGTTCAAGCTCCTCTGGGGAGCAAGAGGCGGCGCCGATATATTCAATGTAACGGAGGAAGAGGTGGGGTTTGGGGCCTGTGCAGGTGCGGAAGATGGACTGTTCCACGTAACCTACAAAGAGGCAGGCATAGCTGGGGCCCATGCAGGTGCCCATGGCCACCCTCTTTGTCTGTAGGAAGTGGGAGTAAGTGGAAAAGATTGGAGGTGGTTTGATTAGTAAGTTTGCAGATTATACAAATAAATGGGGAGCTACTGATAGTGCGGACTATTGCCAGAAAATACAGCAGGATACGGATAGATTGGAAGCTTGGGCAGAGAAATGGCAGGTGGGGTTTAATCTGGACAATTGCAAAGTGGTGTGACCTTAGAAGCATCAACATACACAGGGATCTAGGTGTTCAGGGAACTGTAGACCTGTAAGTGGCATCACAAGTGGATAAGGTGAGCAAGGTGGCATATGGCATGCTTGCCCTCATTGGGTGGAGCATACAGCATAGAATTTGGCAAGTCACATTACAACTTCATAGAACTTTATTCGTTAGGCCACATTTGGAATATTATGTGCAGTTCTGGTCACCCCATTACCAGAAGGGTAGAGGCTTTGGAGAGGGTATAGAAATAGTTTGCCAGGATGTTGCCAGGTTTGGAGGGAATTAGCTATGAGGAAAGTTTGGACAAACTTGGTTTGTTTTTACTTGAGCATCAAAGGGTGAGGAGTTGAAGGTTAAAGGGAATACAATTAAAAGGAGATGTGAAGGGTAATTTTCTTTTAAAACAGAGAGTGGTAATTGCCTGGAATTGTGGAACAAAAGAAAAGTTGCTGGAAAAGCTCAGCAGGTCTGGCACCATATGTGAAGGAAAAATCAGAGTTAATGTTTCGGGTCTGATGACCCTTCCTCAGAACTGGTGGTGGCTGGGAAAAGGTCAGTTTTTATGCAGAAAATAGGGAGGTGGGTGGGGTAGGGAGTAAACAATAGGATAGAACCCGAAGAGACAGAAAGGCAGTTGGACAGACAAAGGAATTACTAACGATCAGGTTGGGAGGGTGAATATTTGTCAATGGGGGCTGTTAGTGACTAACAACAGGGGGTGTGTAGTGGCAGGCTATGTGGTAACAAGGCCTGGTGTGTGGGGTGGGGGCTGGGACATGGGAGAGTTTAGGCCCTAAATTATTGAACTCAAATGTTGAGTCCGGAGGCCTGCAAGGTCCGCAAGCTTGGGCCTAAACTCTCCCGTTTCCCAGCCGCGTCCCCATATAAATCAATGTTTTCCCAGCTACTATCAGTGCTGAGGTAGGGTCACTGGACCCGAAATGTTAACTCTGTTTTCTCCTTCACAGATGCTGCCAGGTCTGCTGAGCTTTTCCAGCAACTTTGTTTTTGTTCCTGATTTACAGCATCCGCAGTTCTTTCGGTTTTTATTTGCTTGGAGCGTGGATGCAGGTGGTGGGGGCAGATACAGTAGCAACATTTCAGAGCTGTCTTGACAGATCTATGAATAAGCAGGGAATGCAGGGATATGGACTGCAAAGAGGCAAAAGGTTTTTGGTTCAGAAAGGCATCATGTTGGTGCAGTCTTGGCCAGCCAAAGGACCTATTCCTGTGCTGGACTGTTCTTTGTAAAACTTGTGACACTGTTCCCATCAAACAATCCAGGACAGGGACAGCACAAGGTTATATCCAGAGTAAAACTTACTTTACGCTGTCCCCAAAATCTCCGAGCACAGATTAAGGAGAATCAAACCGCATTATTCAACTGCAATGTTATGCCCGTGTCCAGATTTTGAGAAACACACCCAAAGATAATGCTGGCGCTGTTTGCCTTGGAATCAACAGGACTGCCAGTGCAGATTAACACCAGTGAGACAGTCACATTTAAAGAGCAGGGTCTGACCAATGCTGGTTCAGTGTTCAGAATCTACAGCCGTGCATTTCTCCCAATGCCATCCTGAAGCGTCCATGTCAATGTTCTTCATTGGTACCTACCAGCGTGGAGGAGGAAGAGCTCGACCCTGGATGTTAATGTACTCCATGAAGCCTGGAAAAGAAGGGCAATGTCAGTTTAAAAAAAAAGTTGACTTGTAGAGGATCCTTCAACCAAAAATACAAACTGTCCCGACTTCCAGCACTCCTTGCACCAAACTATGATAACACCAGGGAGGGTCCCGACCCAAAATGTCAGCTTTCCTGCTCCTCTGATGCTGCCTGGCCTGCTGTGTTCATCCAGCTCCACACTGTCACTCAAATGGCTAGTTTATGTCTAATGGAGATCACTTCACACAGAGCAGAGTAACTCTCCACCTCTTACTCCCAGGAAAGTTGTTGGGATTGGGAGTCCTTGAGAATTTTAAAACTGAGGTTGGAAACATTTTGTTAAAAAATTAGGGGTCACACAAACACGTGGGGACACAGGGCTCAGTTTTAGATCATTGTTGAATTGAATGATGGAACATGTTCAAGGGGCTGAAAGGCCTTCACTTGTTGCAGTTTTCAGAATCAAGAATCCTGGCGACAGCACTAATAATGTGATTCCACTGAGTTATTGTTGACAATCCAACAGGCCCAAAGTCACTCCTACTGAGATCAGACTTTTATTTCAAACATCTTAAAAACAGAATGCAGATTATCAAACTCTGTGGTTATGTATAAGCACCCAATACCTTGGGTTTATGACGATCAGTGCACTCCTGCACTTGGAGATGGTCAATGTTTCTCTAGTATGTACACACCACGCACACACTGGCGAAGTGTAGCATGTCTAAAATATGCTCAAAATCTAGTGTAAACGGCTCAAACACCTTCACCAGAGGATCACCGTGGTTTACTGTGACATTGGATGTACAGATTCAGGTTGATCAACCTCACTGAGTTACCACATGCAACAACACCACTCCCTTCATTAGCTCATCACACAATTTTGCGTCTTTTCAAGTGTGAGAAGTTCTTAACTCCTCTTCCTATCCTCGAACATCCTGTTTTTGCATTTTGTAGCCCCTTTTGGGGGATTCAAAGCTATTAGAGGCACCAGTCCCTGGGGGTGAGTTTGATTGCTCCTCCCAACCAGTTCTTAAGCCTGAAACCCAAAGTCTCCTCACCGAGATCTAGCACATGAAGGTCGTTCAGGAACACTCTGCTCCGACTGCCACCAAACAGGACGAGTTTATCTGCCAGGAGAGTGCCAGAGTGACTGTAGAGAGAAACAAAAGGGAGAAACAGCTAAACCGGATCACACCACCACTGGCATTCCCTCTGCCACATAGCCTACCATTACACACCCCTTGTTGTTAGTCACCAACAATCCCCCTTAAACAACTACTCACCCTCCCAGCCTGATCGTTAGAATTCTGAGAGAGTAGGATTTCCATCACAATACACCATTGCCCTATCAGACACCAACCGTTGTATACAGACTCCTGTCTAACTGACCTGCCCACCAGGTAATGGTATCAGGCCTGATTCAGGGGCAGCACTGTCATCAGAATCAGAATGTTGTGGATTCAAGTCCCAACCCAGAGACCTGAAGCCATTCATGCAGTTGTATAGGGTCCTGGTGAGGCCACACCTGGAGTACTGTGTGCAGTTTTGGTCTCCTTACTTGAGAAGAGATATACTAGCACTGGAGGGGGTGCAGAGGAGATTCACTCGGTTGATTCCAGAGTTGAGAGGGTTGGATTATGAGGAGAGACTGAGTAGACTGGGATTATATTCATTGGAATTCAGAAGAATGAGGGGAGCTCTTACAGAAACATATAAGATTATGAAGGGAATAGATAAGGTGGAGTCAGGGAGGTTGTTTCCGCTAGCAGGCGAATCTAGGACTAAGAGCATCGCCTCAAAATAAAGGGAAGCATATTTAGGACTGAGGTCAGGAGGAACTTCTTCACCCAAAGGGTTGTGAATCTGTGGAATTCCCTGCCCAGTGAAGCGGTTGAAGCTACCTCACTGAATGTTTTTAAGGCAAGGCTAGATAACTTTTTGAACTGTAAAGGAATTAAGGGTTATGGTGAGTGGGCGGGTAAGTGGAGCTGATTCACAATAAGATCAGCCATGATCTTATTTAATGGTGGGGCAGGCTCAACGGGCCGGATGGCCTACTCCTGCTCCTAGATCAAAGTTCTTATGTTCATTCGCTAGTTTGACACTGCCTCCAAGGTACTGCCTTTCATATCCGACCTGACACCAACGGCCCACCTCCGGAGGACATAGAGAATATCACAGGCTCTATTCAAACAGCAGGGGGAATCCTTTTGGAGTCCTCAGGCAAACCTCAACCAATACCCCTGCTTATGTGCAAATGGGTTCTAAGACAAAAGTGCATGTGAACTGAGCCGAGATGACCATAACAAGCACCAGTAACTCACCTCCTGACTCCTCAAAGCCTGTCCACCATCTACAAGGCACAAGTCAGGAATGTAATGGAATACTCCCCACATGCCTGGATGAGTGCAGCCCCAACAACACAAGCAGCTCAACACCATCCAGGACAAAGCCCACTTTATTGGCATCACTTCCAGTGTCCACTCCCTCCACCACTGACTCTCCCTATAGAAGTGTGTACTATCTACAAGATGCACTGCAGAAAATCAAAGATTCATAGAAATGATTATGGTTTTGGAAGGTGCTGTCTATCTAGAAGGACAAGGGAAGCAGATATATAGGAACACCACCCCCTGCAATTTCCCCTCAAACCCACTCACCATCCTGACTTGGAAATATATCACCGTAACTTCACTGTCACTGGTTTAAAATCTGAGAATTCCCTCCCTAAGTGCATTGCAGGTCACCATACAGCACACGGACTGCAATGGTTCAAGGCGGCAGCTCAACCCCACCTTTTCAAAAGGGGCACCTAGGGACAAGTGAGGATGACTGGGCCAGCAACACTTGTCCCGGGAGTGAATAAAACAAAAGCAGGCCAAATACTCTGGAACTTTAAAAAAAAACAAAAGATTATAAAGGAAATCAGATAGCCGTTAGGAACCCATTTGGTTGGCTCTGTCCTTTAGGGAAGGACCCTGGTACCCAGATACAGCTGACTCTCGTTTCCTTGCCAGTATGGTTAACCTAAGCCTCCTCTGGATCAAACAGCAAGACCAGCCCCTATGCTCAGGGCAAACTGGGGATGGATAATAAATGCTGGCCCATCCCACATTCCGACAGCGAGGAACTAAACTGGACGGATGCGACCATTCCTGGCCCTCTGCTGTGATGGGTGTGGAGGGTAACTCACCTGTACCGAGGGAGGGGTCTTTCACCCACCACAATGGGTTGGTACCAGATCTCATGCTCAGCGTTGAATATGTACAAGGTGTTGCTGCAGCTTTCAGTTGTCAGTGGTGCTCGGCAAAGCAGCCCACCGAATACAAAGAGTTCCCGATGGAAGACCACTGCACTGTGGTAGGCCAGCGAGGGCACTTTACCCCTGCCCTGAGAGAGCACAACAACTCCATTAACCAGATACAAGGTCACAGCAGCTTCAAAAGCAAATCTCTAAGAGACTTTAGATGAAAAAAAGACAAAATAACATTAAGTCACACAACAAGATGACTGGATGGGATCAAAGAGGCAGTTTAAATCATGTCTGTGGAGAGAGGCAGAGGAACATTCTGAGTGAATTTGCAGACATGGGGATCCTCAGGAAACTGAGGGCCAAAGACACTGGAATCAGAAGAAGACAGAGACCTCAGGGGGTGAGTCGATCAAAAGCCTTGGAAAAGATGGCATCAATATAAGTCACTGACAGAGTCACACCAAGGCAGCAATTTGCCAAATTGTGGAATCCTCCATATCCACCAGACAGCTCTTTCAAATAAAAACTTCAGTCTGACAGTGGATCCTGACCAATGATAGGGAATGAAGTTAAAAACCCTCCAGGTCTCAACAGGTAAACGTCAGGTGTGCCTCAGTGGATGTAGCACATTTACCCCGAGGGTAACAGACGGGTCAGCACCAAAGGGACATCACTTCCACTTCCAGACCATGACCTCACAGGTTCCAGTGAAGAGCCAGGTTCTTGCCTTATCCACCAAACCAGGCACCATGCTCGGGGCAGAACAGCATATTCTCAAAAGCTCCTGTGTTCCTGAGATGCTGCTTGGCCTGCTGTGTTCATCCAGCTTCACACTTTTATCTCCTGATAAATGTCAGGTGATGACCAGGAAAAAGGTAGACAAGGGAGTGTTCAATGAATGCCAGGACACTGGGAAGCTCAGGAGGAGCAGAAGGATCTTGGGGAGCTTGCCCACAGATTCCTGAAGGTGGAAGGACAGGTTAGTAGGGTAGTTATGAAGGCATACAGGATGCTTGTCTTTAAATCAGTCAAGACACTGATTGTAAAAGCAGAGAGGTTATGTTGGAGCTGCACAGAGCTTGGGTTAGGCCTCAGCTGGAGTCCCATGTACAGTTCTGGCCACTGCATTATAGGATGTGATTGTGATATAGTGGGTGCAGAGGAGATTCACCAGGAAACTGCCTGGGATGGAACATTTCAGCAATGAAGAGGAGAATCAGGATAAGCTCAGGCTGTTTTTCTTAGAGCAAAAAAAGTTGAGGGGGTTATCTGATAGAGGGATATAGAATTATGATGGTAATGGACAGACAGACACAGATGGAAATTAAAGAGCATTGAATAATTGAAAGCAGGCAGAACTGTCAGAGAGAAAGCTCAATGTGGGGAGGTGTGTTTGTGTTGGGTTCAGGAGGAGCCATCTCCTTTGGGCATCAAACAAATATTTGTACTTACAATTATGGAGGACCACTTCCAGGTCAAAGTGTCCAAAATGTAGACAGTATTGAAGCATTTCTCATCTTTCACTCCTCCAAAAATGTAGATGCGTTTGGTGTCGGGATCATAGGTGGCAGAGTGACCGCAGACTCTCCGAGGGACTGGGATGCTTTTTGTTGGGGTCATCTCCAGGGGAAACCAGAAATTCTCACCATTGTCTGCTCAAAATTCAAACAGAGAACACATTAACATAGAAGAAAAATTAAAAAACAAAAAAATTACATATTTCCTATAAGGCCATAACACATGAAGTGGAAACAGGCCATTCAGCCCGATCTCATAATTCTAAACTCCACTTTCGTGCTTTTCCCAATAATGCTCAACTCCCTTCCTGATTAAAAATCTGTCCATCTCAGCTTTGAATATACTTAATGAGCCAGTCTTGACACCCTCTGTGGTTTGAAAAAAAGATCAGATTCCCTTCCTTTTGAGAGGAAATTCCTCATTTCTGTCTTTGCGAAGATGCCGCCTTCTGGTCCTAGACTCTCCCACAAAGGGGAAAGAACCTCTCAACATCCACCCTGTCAAGGCTCCTAAGAATTTTGTATGTTTTAAAAAAGGTCTCCTCTCATTCTTCTGAACTCCAACGAGTACAGGTCCCACCTACCATCTTCATAGGATAGTCCCTCCACATGTGGAATCAGCTGAGTGAACCTTCTCTGGGCTGCAGTTTTGACGAAGAATTACCGGATCCGAGATATTAACTCTGGTTTCTTCCTGAGCTTTTCCAGCAACTTCTGTTTTTTTTTCCTGAATGGCCTCTGGTCAAAAACTGTTCAGTTTCCTAGGTGTGTTCTGATTAGTGCTTTGTATAGTTTTAGTGAAGCCTACTTTCTTTAAAAATAAACTTTATTCCCTCTGAAATAAAGGCCAGCGATCCATTTGTCCTCCTTATTCCCCAAACTTGGATGCTAGCTTTGGTTGACTCATGAATGAAGATTTCCAAAACCCTCTGTTCAGTAGCTTTCTGCAGTTTTCCTCTCACCCACTTTAAATGTCATCTTTGCGATAGTGCATTCACTTTCCTCATCCAAATCAATGACATATCAAAAGTTACGGCCCCCACACTGATTCCTGCAGCATTCCATTAGTTACAGGCAAACATACTGAAAATGATCCTTTATCCTAACTCTGGTGATCTACTAGTAAGCTAATCCTCTAGCCATACTAATATATAACCTCTAACACCATGGGTTTTATAAGTAGCCTGATTTGTGGCACCTTAATCTGTTGCACTTTATCAAAAGTCTTCTGAAAATTCAACACCTTTCTCTGTGACCACAAGAGGTGCTACATCTGCCCCTACACCTCCCCCTAAATCCCAAACAATCCTTCCAGATCCAGCAGAGATTCACCTGCACCTCATCCAAGCTGATCTACTGTATCTGTTGCTCCCGATGCAGTCTCCTTTATATCAGGGAGGCCAAACGCAGACTTGGGGACCAGTTCACAGAACATCTACATGCACCAACCAACCCAAACTTCCAGATACCATCTGCTTTAACTTCCCCTCCCACTCCCACAGTGACACGTCCATCCTTGGCCTTCTGCATTCCACCATTCCATTGAAGGAGAGGGTAGTGAAGTTGGCCTCTTTAAGGGTATTTAAGCAGCTATTAGATAGGCATATGGATAATAGTATAAGGTAGGGGTGGAGGTTAGATAGACCTTAGGAATAGGGTAAAAGTTCGGCACAACATCACAGGCCGAAGGGCCTGTGCTGTATTGTTCTATGTTCTATGCACTGTCGGAGTGAAGCAAACATAAACTGGAGGAACAAAGACTGATTATTTGACCTTGGGAGCTTACAGTGCAACGGCCTGAATATTGAATTCACCAGCTTCAAAATCTGTCCTCCCCCAACCTGTCCATCTTCCCACTCACCTATCCGCTCCACCCTTCCCACTGACCAATCACTATAAGCCCCCCCACCTCTCATCATCCCACCTACCTGTCCCCACGGCCACATCCCTCCCTCAGTTTACTTGTGGGCTCCCCTTCCCCCTCCCCAGTCTTAACAAAGGGTTTCGACCCAAAAGCTAATGGCATGCTGGCCTTCATAACAAGAGGAATTGAGTATAGGAGCAAAGAGGTCCTTCTGCAGCTATACGGGGTCCTGGTGAGACCGCACCTGGAGGATTGTGTGCAGTTTTGGTCTCCAAATATGAGGAAGGACATTCTTGCTATTGAGGGAGTGCAGCGTAGGTTCACGAGGTCAATTCCCGGAATGGCGGGACTATCATATGTTGAAAGATTGGAGCGACTGGGCTTGTATACACGAGTTTAGAAGGATGAGAGGGGATCTGATTGAGACTTAAGATAATTAAAGGATTGGACACTGTGGAGGCAGGAAGCATGTTTCCATTGACAGGGGGAGTCCAAAACCAGAGGGCACAGTTTAAAAATAAGGGGTAGGCCATTTAGAACAGAGTTGAGGAGAAGCTTCTTCACCCAGAGAGTGGTGGATATATGGAATGCTCTGCCCCAGACGGTAGTGGAGGCCAAGTCTCTGGATACTTTCAAGAAAGAGATGGATAGAGCTCTTAAAGATAGTGGGATCAAGGGTTATGGGGATAAGGTACTTGGGAAACAGTCCAGAGACCAATCCCCAGGATTCAATGGGATGTGCCTTCTGTTACCACAAGTCCATCAGTTGTCTCACCTATTCCCTCAGGTTCTTTACAGGAGGCACAGTGTGACTGGGTCACAACCGATAAAGTCTCTGACTTACTGGGTAAGAGCCACAGCTTACAGCAACTGGTGGGAGAAAACACTCTCTACAGAAGCTGTACAGTCAAAACGACTTCTCACTGTATCGTACATACCCACAAACTGTTCAGCTAACCAGGAACCAGACAGTCGTCCTCAGGCTGGTAGCCCTAACCTTTGGAATCCAAGACTGATCACAAGTGCACAGACTAATCGCTATTTGTTGCCAGCCGAATGTTGCTTTGTACATGTGACCTGGTTCTGTGCTGTCTCTTTACATTCTCCGCGCAATCCCCCAACCCTGACAAGTGTTTGAAAAGCAACATAACTTACAATGAGTTTCAGTGACTTGCTTTTTAAAAATACAGCAATTCTTTCCTCAGTCCTTTGTTGTAAAATAATCCTTTACCCAGTTCAGCCCACAGAAGGAAAATTAATTTTTTTAAATTGCAAAACAAGCCCATTTGGTTCATTATTACAGTCGTTAATTGGTCTGGCCTCAGTGTGACTTCAGACCCACAACAAGGTGGTTGATTCTAAACTGCCTTCAGTAAAGGCCAAGCTAGTTACTCAGTTCATGGACAATAAATGTTGGTCTATCCAGCAACACCTCATCCCACACAAGAAGAATGTAAAAGGCTCAATAGCATTTTGGGGGCAAGGCTGCCCTTGTGTTCATTTGAATTGAATCTGAACATTCTGTTCTCTTGTTGTGGACTGCCCTAACAGGTAAGATAATTTATTTCCATCAACCCTATTAAAACTTGCCATTTTAAACTGTTCAATTGGATCACTTCCATCAATTTCATTCTGATACTGAGCAGCGCACACAGAATGTCTTGGAGACTGTTCTCAGTTGGGAGCCTCTAACATTGGAAACATTCTGGTGAACCTGCTCAACCATCACCACCTCTGATTCCTGATGTCACTCACCGAGCTCCAGCCTCCACAGACCATCTTTACAGTAATTCTTCAGTCCCCTCTCTCCTCCAATCAGAATCGCCGTGTCTGGGTCACTCAGGCACAGAGTGTGATTCCAGCGTGGACTTGGACAAGCTGCAAAACAGCGAGAAGGGCTGTCAACAGATAATTAACTGAAGGGGAAGGGTTTGCAGGATTACAGAGAAAAGGCAGAAAGGTAGCTCTTGGTGAGTTGCTCTCTCAAGTGGGTCAACATCAGCATGATGGGCCAAGTGGTTTCCTTCTGTGATTTTATCAATGCAAACAGTGACTCACTATCAGTGAATGTTTGAGTATCACATGTTTTATGTCTTCTGCCAACGGGATTGAATGAATCCCTTTGGGACTAACATTACTGCAGGGAGTCCATTCAGACAGCACAGACCTAGACCCTATGTATGGAGAGAGAGAGTGAATTATGGGGACCAGATTGTCACAACACAACCATGTGCGTACTTTATTCAAAGCACAACCTAAATGCTTCCCATTATATTGTGAGCAAGTCCATGGGTAGCAGGAAACCACCCTACATCCCCCACTCACCCCAGACCACAATTAAAAGGCAAGTTGCTTGGATTTAGTGTGAAACTTAACCTGGACTCACTCACCCTTCAGTCTCTTCACACCAGTATTACTCCCTAGGACAGAAACAGGAACAGCAGTCAACAAAAGAGTCATCCCTACATCCCATAATATGCTACTCAAAATGGCAGCATACCAAATCTTTAGCCAGACCTGTGCGGTAGGGAGCCAAGTCCAGGATATTTGAAGGATTTGGAAACACCCAGATTACCGAATATTGAAAAGGCTTTCCTTCCCCACAACGTAGGGAACATTCCCTCAGCCCTCCGCCCAAACAGAATATTACAACTCTCACCCAACTCAAATCAATTTCAGTTTGGAAGATTTCAAACAGCAACCCCACCACTCCCAGAATCAGTTTTGAGCAAAAGAGAGTTTCTCATTGTCACTCCCATCCGTGAAAAGGCGTTTCTCAACATCACGCCACCCCAAACATGGGTTTGAATTTGTAACAAATTTCGCCCTTTACCTGGACTGGTCCCCCTTCCCACTTTCTCAAGACAAATCTAGTCTACCAACTCCTTCGACCATCTGAAACATCTCCATTACATGGCCTTTGGAGCAGGTGACCTTGCACAGTCACACCATCCACTCAACAGGCACAACTAGGCTTCACAGGCAAAAACAGAAATGGCTGGAAAATAGCAGGTCTGGCAGCAATCGAAAAAGAGAGCACAGTTAATGTTTTGGGTCCAGGGACCCTTTTTCAGAGCAGATTTAGCTTAGAAAAGGTTGGTATGTATGCTAAGGTGAGCTGTGGGAAGGAGGAAACAATAGGTGGAGATGGAGCCCATACAGAGAGAGAAAAACAGTTGAACAGACAAAGGAATGGGCGAAGGTCAGCCTGGGAAATGAATGGGAACCATTAATGGCTGACAATCATTGTGTATGTAGCAGTTCATGTGATGACAAGGCCTACTGCATGGGAGTTGGGGTAAATTCATGGAAGATGGTGCTGTCAGGCCCTAAAATTATTGAACTTGATATCAAGTCCTGAAAGCTGCAGGATGCCCATGCAGAAAATGCACTGCTGTTCTTTCAGCTTGCACCGACCTTTGCTGCAGCACTGTAGCGAGCCTCAGATCACTTTCTGGAGTGGTGAGGTTCTGTCTATAAAACACAATGCTAACTTCCTGTTGCCTGTCACTTCAACACACTACCATGGTCCCTGGCCATTATCTGCCTCAGGCTTGCTGCAGTGCTCCTCATTTTCCACTTAGACACACTGCGGCCTTCAGGACACAATATCGAATTCAACAATTCTAGAGCCTGAGGCACCTTCTCCCATGTCCTTATCCCAACTCATCACATCCCAGGCCTTGTCATCACATGGTCTCCTAACGCAACCATTCCATTGTCAGCTACTAATGGTCTCTATCAGCAGCTGTTTATTCTCCCAGGCTGACCTTTATCCATTCCTTTGTCAGCCCAACTGTTTTTTCCTTTGTTTCTGGGCTCCATTTCCACCCACCGTGCACTCGTCACCCCTCCCCACAATCCCACCTTCAGCAATATATACCAAGCTTTCCCTAGTCACAATCAGTTCTGACAAAGGGTCACCAGATCCAAAATGTTAACAGATTTCTCTCCATATGCTGCCAAGCTTTTCTAGCAATTTCTATTTGTTTCTGACTGCCATCATCTGTAGTTCTTTGGTCTTTAAAATATTCACAGCTTCACCTAGCTCATCGGAAGAGTCTGTCTCCTTTCCAGAAGATTCTGTGTCCTTTCCAGAGGAGTCCGTGTCCCCTAATGGAGCAAGAAATGGCACCCGAGGATGGGAAACCTCTATCTCTGAGGCAAAATTCAGGCTCCTCTCTTGCTGTATCCGGGAATGGCTGGTTTGAGGCTGTAAACAAGACCAGAATGTTAGTGTAGTGCCACAGATCACATCTTCCCCATCTGAGATTTCAGTGTCTCCCACACAGACTGATCAAAAAGGTCTGACTGGGAGCATACCCTATGAGGGGGACGTTGGAGATTGGGGAAATTCATTAGAATAAGATGAGAGCTGTAAGATAAAAATTAAAAACAAGGGCTGCACAGTTTAAACCTGAGTCCCCTAGAGGATAGAAGATTAAAAGGATGACCAAATTGATGATGATCAAGTAAGTTAAAGGATAGAGAGAATTTTTTCTTTTGAGGGAGAGGGGGAGCTAAACTCCTCACATGAAGCAAGGATGGAAATTGAGAATTCCTTCTCCAGAGAAACCGAAGACCATTTGGAGCTGACATCAACCAGATTACCAGAGTCTTCTTGGGCAAGAGTATCAAAGGATATGGACCTCAAGTGAGTAAGTGGAGCTGAGGTAATTATTGGCTGGAGAACCAGTTCGAGGGGATGAATGGCCTGTTTTGGCTGTTCTGAAAGTAACATTCTATACCTACCTGATAAATATTTAGACATTAAAGTTTTAAATTCTGTAAACTGAAGCAGTTGGGGGTTAAATTCCCCATGAGACTTGTTAAAGGGGTCAGGAATCAGTTGGATACAGGGAAGACTGGGATACAAGCTGAACAGGGAAGAATTGATTCTGAATGCATAGTCGCACAGGGAAATCACATTTCCAATCCCAAATACTACTTTGGAAGCCTTTCCCAGGGACTTACGAGTGCATAGAGACAGGGGAAAAATCGTGAGACGTCATCGAGGAGATCAGACAGAGCATCATCCAGGGCTGGGCGAGTCTTCACAGGAACCACAGGAGTGCTGCTCAAGAAATCGACCCTCTTCAACTAGCAAAAAAAAAACATTTTTAAACGTTCCATTCACAGAATGTGGTGGGCCAGCATTTGCTTCCTGTCCCAAGTTACCCCTTGAGGTGGTGAGGATAAGCTGCCTTCTTGAACTGCTGCTGTCCTCCTCCTGCAAGTTGACCCACAGTGTCCTTAGAGAGGGAATTACAGGATTTTGATCCAGCGACAGTGAAGGAGCAGCGACATATTCCCAAGTCAGGATGGTGAGTGACTTGGAGGTGGTGGTGGTGGTGTTGGAAGGAGCTGGCGAAGGATTTTTGGATGAATTTTGCAGTGCATCTTGTAGATGGTACACACTGCTGCGACTGAGTGTCTGTGGTGGAGGGAGTGGACGTTGTGTCAGCCGAGCAGGCTGCTTTGTCCTGGATGGTGTTGAACTTCAGATATTGCTAGATAACAAATGCTGACTTGGATTAACAGCATTTTCCTCAAAGCTCTTTATATAACTAATTAGATACTTTTCAATATGCCAGTACTGTTCGCATCTAGGAAACTCAGCAGCCAATTTACACATAGCAAGATCCACAATCAGCATACTGATAGTGATTGTAATGTAGCTTGATGTCGAAATACTGTCTGAGGCACTAGGATAATACCACTGTAATTCTTTGAAAAATAACATACAACCCTTTAATATCCACTTGACTGCAAAGCTCAGTTTAACATCTCAACTGAAAAATGGGAGCGCAGCACCCTCTACGGGTTGAATTCTCACTATTGGTTATAGTCAACCTGACATTTGTGTGGTGCCAATGTTACTTGCCACTTGTTAGCCCCTAAGCCTGTATAATTGTCCAGACCTTGTTGCATGTGAACATGGACTGCTTCAGTATCTGAAGAGTCATAAATGGTGCTGAACATTGTGCAGTCATTGGACAGCATCCCCACTTCTACCTTAATTAAGAGGGAAGGTCATGGATGAAGCTGAAGATGGTTGGGCCTAGGACACTACCCTCAGGAACTCCTGCAGAGATGTCCTGGAGCTGAGATGATTTACCTCCAATAACCACGACCATCTTCCTATGTGTCAGGTATAACTCCAACACCAGAGGGTTTGCCCCCCGATATCCATTGATTCCAGTTTTGCTCAGGCTCCTTGATGCCACTCTCGATTGAATGCAGCCTTGATATCAAGGGCTGTTACTCTCACCTCATCTCTGGAATTCTGCTCCTTCCTCCATGTTTGAACCGAGGCTGTAATGAGGTCAGGAGCTGAGTGACCCTGGCAGAACCCAAACTGGGCGTCATTGATCAGGTGCTGCTTGATAGCTCTGTTACTGACACCTTCCATCACTTTACTGATGGTCAAGAGGAGACTGATGGGGCAGTAATTGGCCGGGTTGGATCTGTCCAGCGTTTTGTGTACAGGACATACCTGGGCAATTTTCCACATTGTCAAGTGGATCCCAGTGTTGTAACTGTTCTGGAACACTTGGCTAGGGGAGCGGCAGGTTCTGGAGCACAAGTTTTCAGTGCTGTTGCTGGAAAGTTGTCAGGGCCTGTAGCCTTTGCAGTATCCAGTGTCTCTAACTGTTTCTTGATATAACATGGAGTGAATCGAATTGGCTGAAGGCTGGTATCTGTGATACTGGGGACCACTGGAGGCCGCCGAGATGGATCATCCACTTGGCACTTGTGGCTGAAGATTGCTCCGAATGGTTCAGCCTTATTTTTTGCACTGATGTGCTGGGCTCTTCCATCATTGAGGATGGTGATATTTGTGGAGTTGCCTCCTCCAGTGAATTGTTTAATTGTCCACCACCATTCATGGCTGGATGTGGCAGGACTGCAGAGCTTAGATCTGATCCGTTGGTTATGGGATCACTTGCTGCTTATGCTGTTTGGTGTGCAACTAGTCATGTTTGGTAGCTTCATCAGGTTGATGTCTCATCTTCAGGTATGCCTGGTGCTGCTCCTGGCATACCCTCCTGCACTCTCCATTGAACCAGGGTTAATCCCCTCCCTTGATGGTAATGGTCGAGTGGGGGATATGCCGGCCCGTGAGGTTACAGATTGTGTTGGAGTACAATTCTGCTGCTGTTGATACCCCACAGCTCCTCATGGATGCCCAGTCTTGTGTTGCTAGATCTGTACAAAGTCTGTCCCATTTAGCATGGTGATAGTATCTTCAATTGGGTGGCACTCAGAAGCTAAAGAGGATTAAATAAAATCCCAGCTTCAAGGACAGAGCAGGAGGGGTGGAACTAATTGGACAGCAATTTCCAAGAGCCACCACCTACACAGTGGGCTGAATGGTCTCCTTCCGTACAGTTTGATTCAAAGTGGCTGAAAGGGTCCACCTGCATGTTTTCCAGATGTAGCACTGACAGACAGGAGTGTTTTACATTCAGGATTTCAGCACCTATAGTCTCTACTGCAGTTAGCGTGTACACCTCATTGCTTCCTACCTGTCCATTGAGAATCAGGGAGAGTGTGCCATGGCCTCCCCTCTCAGCCGTGGCATTGGCAGCTGTCATCAGATCGCTCCTCCACTCTCCCTGCCACACCAGGCACCTGGGGAATACAAAACAAGACCACCATTCAACAGGACAATGCAGCAGTCAGGAACCCAAGTCAGAGACACTGATCACATGAGTCCACACTCCCTGCACTCTGCTGGCCAATCTGTCATTTCAAACCTTCAAAAGATTCAGCTTCTTCAAGTCTTACCAGCTGTGTTCTAATAAATAGCATAGCCCGTTGGTCCATTTCCCCCTGCACTGGCTTGTCATTCAATCAACCTTGATTTTTAAGCCGTCATACCAATTTTCAATAATCTCCATGGCCTCTCCACTCCCGATCTCTGTCACCACCTCCAGCTGTGCAACCCTCTGGTATCAGCACTTGCCTACTTCAAACCTCTTGAGGATCCCCGATTTTAAATGCTCCAAGCTTGGTGGCCATGCTGCTGCTTGCCTGGAATTTACTCCCTAAACCCCTCCTCCTCCACGTCAGAGGTTAAGAGGCTCCTTAAACAAGTTTCGGTCATTTGCCATATTATTGTAAGTGACTGTGTCAGGGAAGATGCTACTGAAGTACAGTGAGACCTTTTGGTCAGGTGTTACAAAATCCCAGGTAAGCCCAGCCCCGAAACCTCAGCCACTCACACCTAACACAAAAGTCTGATGATACCATCGAGGAGTATTCTGACTGGGCCTGAAGTTTTCACCTCCTCATTAACCTGGTCACCCCAACAGTGGAATCTTTCTTCGGTGAATGTATTTCTTGTTGGTTCCGTTCATCAAAGGGCATTTCAATGCAGAGGTATCGCTGCAGTTAGCTGGTCTACATTGCTTAGTGGCTCCGATATAAAAAGGTCCTTCACTGTCAAGCCCAGGTTTCTCTCTCATTCCCTCAAAGAGAACCTATTCCAGCCCAGGTCCAATGTTTAGAAATATTCCCTGCCCCTGAGTGGCCAGAGCTGGACATGAGGCTTGAAGTGGGTCTGAGAACACAGACCATTATTGATCCTCAGCATCTGGCTGCAGTTCACAATGAGTTCATGTATTAACTGCAAGATCTGTCAGCACAGCAGGTCCCTCTCAACTTTGCCTTTTGGCACTTCTATGCTATTGGCCTGTCAATGCGATACTGAGGCTGGCTATTATCAGGAACCAAACTTGACATACCAGACCTGACCTCAAGTGAAACACTTTTTGGTGCCATGTAATTTCTTGTGAGCTGAGGCACTCAAATACAACCTATTAATATTCACACATCCCTCAAGCACCAGCAGTCAAAGTGTCTGATATCCAGTGCAACACCTACCAAACACAATGAGTCTTACCTTGCCGCCGAGGAAAGCATTCCAATTCGCTGGGGTTTTATCTCCAGGCTCACTGACACCTCTGCTGAAAGAAAGGTCTCCCCTGTGGACATGTCCCAGTTTCCAAAACCAAAAACAACCAGGTGCTTTGGCAGGGGTAGCACTAAATGGCAACGGAACAGGGAGCCATTATGCTCTCTGTAAGGCAAGAGACAGAGTGAAAACAAGTCAAAACTCCAAGCTGGTCTACAGCCAGCTCCAACATAAGACTGCAAAGCCTTCACAATCCAGCCTTGTGGTTGGGAAACCGCCACAGTAGGAGAGAAATTGTCTTTGAGAATTTTAATTCAGTTCAAAATCTACAATAAAGAAGTCTAGTTCCAGTAAATATAACCATGAGGTGTTAGATTGCCATAAAACCACTGTGGTCTAAGACTTGCCTCGCCTACACTTAACTCCACTTCACTGATGGCTTTTTGATGAAGCGATGAAAATGATTGATGAGGGTAAGACCTTGGATTTAGTCGACACGGACTTTACTAAAGCATTTGAGAAAATCCCTCAGTCAGCCTGTCTAGAAGATTAAGTCACACACGATCCAGTGAGTTGGTAAGTTTGATACAAAACTGGCTTGGTCATAGAAGACAGAGGTTGGTTATGGAAGCGTATTTTTCTGACTGGAGGTCTCGGACTAGTGGTGTTTCACATGGATCAGTACTGGGACCTCCAATTTCTATCAATGATGTGGATGGAAAGGTATGTATACTGATCAACGAGTTTGCAGGTAGCACAAAAATTGATGAAGTTGTGGCTAGTGAGAAATGTTGTCAAAGGCTATAGCAAGATGTAGATCAGTTGGAAAGTTGGATGGAGAAATGACAGATGAAGTTTAATCTGGGCAAGATTGAGATAGAATCATACAGTAATACAGCATAGAAACCAGCCCTTCAGCCCAAATTGCTCCTTGCTACCCACTCAGCTCGTTTCAATTGCCCACATTTGGTCCATATTCCTCAAAACCCTTCCCAACCATGTACTGATCCAAATGGTTTTTAAATGTTGCTATTGTACTTGCTTCAACCACTTCCTCTGGCAGCCCATTCAATATACACATCACCCTCTGTGCAAAGACGTTGCCCCTCAGGTTCTTCTCAAATCTTTGCCTTCTCACCTTAAACCTAGACCCTCTAGTTTTCAATTCCCTAAATCTGGGAAAAAGACTATGTGCAGTATTGAACACTGAAATGCAATCAGTCTTACCTCTGCAGCGGGTAAATTATTGTAAAGAATTCTGAGAGATAGTATTTATGATTATTTGGAAAAGCAGAGTTTGATTAGAAATAGTTAACATGGCTTTGCGAAGGGCAGGTCATGTCTCACAAGCCTTATTGAATTCTTTGAGGATGTGACAAAAAACATTGATGAAGGTAGGGCAGTGGATGTGGTGTATACGAATTTTAGCAAGGCATTCGAATAGGTGCCTCATGGTAGGCTCATTCAAAAAGTAAGGAGACATGGGATTCAGGGAAATGTGGCTGTCTGGATACAAAACTGGCTGTCCAATAGAAGACAGAGGGTGGTAATAGATGGAAAGTATTCAGCCTGGAGCTCAGTGATCGGTGGTGTTCCGCAGAGATCTGTTCTGGGACCTCTTCTCTTTGTAATCTTTACAATTGACTTGGATGAGGAAGTGGAAGGGTGGGTTAGTAAGTTAGCCAATGACACAAAGGTTGGAGGAGTTGTGGATAGCGTGGGGGGCTATTGTAGGTTGCAACAGGACATTGAAGGATGCAGAGCTGGGCAAAGTGGCAGATGAAATTCAACGCAAAAAAGTGTGAAGTGATTCATTTTGGAATGTCGAATTTGAATGCAGAATACAGGGTAGTGGCAGGATTCTCGGCAGTGTGGAGGAACAGAGGGATCTTGGGATCCACGTCCATAGATCCCTCAAAGTTGTTACCCAAGTTGAAAGGGTTGTAAAGGTGGTGTATGGTGTGTTTGCTTTCATTGGTAGGGGAATTGAGTTTAGGAGCCGCGAGGTTACGCTGCAGCTCTATAAAACCCTGGTTGGACCATACTTGGAATATTGTGTTCAATTCTGGTCACCTCATGAAAGAAAGGAAGTGGAAGCTTTAGAGAGGGTGCAGAGGAGATTTATCAAGATGCTGCCTGGACTGGAGGGCAGGTCTTATGAGGAAAGGTTGATGGAGCTAGGGCCTTTCTCATTGGAGCGAAGAAGAAGGAGAGGTGACTTGATAGAGGTGTACAAGATGATGAGAGGCGAAGATAGATTGGATGGCCAGAGGCGTTTCCCCAGGGTGGAAATGACTATGATTTGGGGACGTAAGGCGATTGGAGGAAGATATGGGAGAGATGTCAGAAGTAGGTTCTTTGCACAGAGAGTAGTGGACATGAGGAATGCACTGCTGGTAGTGGTAGTGGAGTCAGATATATTAGGGACATTCAAACTACTTAGATAGGCACATGGATGATAGTAAAATGTAGGGTATTTGGGCTAGTTTGATCCTAGTAGGATAATGTAGCACATCAAGGGCCAAAGGGCCTATATCATGCTGCACTGTTCTATGTTCTATGTCCTTATTAATTCATACACCCCAATAAGGTCACCCCTCATTCTCCTATGTTCCAAGGAATAAAGTCCTATCCTGGCCAACCTCTCCCTATAACTCAGGCCAACTAGTCCTGGCAACATCCTCATAAATCTTCTTTGCACACTTGCCAGTTTAATTATGTCTTTCCTATAAAGGGGGTGACCAAAACTGTACACAATACTTCAAGTGTGGCCTCACCAATGACATACAACTGTAACATAACATCCCAGCTTCTGTACTCAATGCCTTGATAAATGAAGGCCAGCGTGTTAAATGCCTGCTTCACCACCCCATCTAGCTGTGAAAGCAGCATCACTGAACTACGTACTTATACTCCTACTTCCTTCTGTACCACAACACTCCTCAGGATCTTACCATTTACTGTATAAGCCTTACCTTGGATTGACTTTCCAAAGTGCAACACCTCACATTTATCTGTATTGAATGGGGTTTGCCAATCCTCAGCCCACTTTCCCATCTGATCAAGGTCCCTCTAATTTTTGATAACCTTCTTCGCTCTCAACAGTGCCTCCTAATTTTGTACCATTCGCAAACTTACTAATCATGCCTTGTACATTCACATCCAGACCATTTATGTAAATAACAAACAACAAAGGTCCCAGCACTGACACCTATGACCTACCACTGGTCACAGGCCACCAGTCCGAGAAACATCCTTCAACCATCACCCTCAGCTTCCTACCATCGAGCCAATTTGAAATCCAATTAGCAGCTCTCCCTACGTCCCAAGCGACCTCACCCTCATGACTAGCCTCCCGTGCAGAACCTTATCAAAGGCCTTACTAAAGTCCATATAGACAACATCCACTGCCCTACCCTCAGCCATTTGCTTGGTTACCTCTTTGAGAAACTCAAAAGATTTGTCAGACATGACTTCCTGCATGCAAATGTGTGCTGACTATACCTGATCAGGCCTTGACTATCCAAATGTTGGTTGATCCTGTCCCTCAGTATCCTCTCCAATAACTTGCCTACCACTGATGTCAGGCTCACTGGCCTGTAGTCCCTGGCTTGTCTTTGCTACCTTTCTCAAACAGTGGAACAACATGAGCCACCCTCCAGTCTTCTGGAACTTCATCAGTGGCTAAAGATGAAGCAAAAATCTCTGCAAGAGCCTCTGCAATTTCTTCCCAGCCTCCCAGACTGTCCAAAGATGGACTTGATCAGTCCTGGGGATTTATCCAACTTAATGGTCTTTAAGGCTGCAAACACCTCCTTCCTGGTAATGTGTGTGCAGTCCAAAACATTCCCACTTGTTTCCCTTATTTCCTTAGCATCCATGATTCTCTCCTCTGTAGACACTGAGGAGAAATATTCATTGAAAATCTCCACTGTCTCCTGTTGCTCCGCAATAGACGACCATACTGATCTTTAAAGGGGACCTATTCTCTCTCTGGCCACCCTTTTATTCTTAATATAGCCATTGAACCTCTTGGGATTATCTTTAACCATATCTGCCAGATCCATCTCATACACTCTTTTCATTATTCGGATTTCCTGGAGTATGGTCCTACACTTTTTATCATCACCCAGGGATTCATTTGAGCCCAATAGCTTAAACCCAATGTATGCCACCTTCTTGATGCACTTTGGGAAGTCAATTGCAAGAGCAAAGTCTACAGTAAATGGCAGGACCCCGATGAGCATTGATATACAGAGGAGAAGGTCACAAAGAAGGTATATGGCATACTTGCCTTCAGGGGTCAGGGCACCGAGTATAAAATTTGGCCAGTCACATTGCAGCTGCATAGAACTTTAGTTAGGCCACATTTGAGGTATAATCTGCACTCTGGTTACCACCCTATAGGAAGGATGTGGAGTCTTTGGAATATGTGCAGAAGGATGCTGCCTGGATTGGCAACTATAATGACAGTTTGGACAAATTTGAATTGCTTTTGCTAGAAAGTCTGAGGCAGTGACCTGATCGAAAGATAAAAAATTATGAAGGTATGGATAGTCAGAGTCATTTTCCCAGGTTGGGAATGTCAAATACAACAGGACACAAGTTCAAATGAGAGGGATAAAAGGTTTAAAGGAGATGTGCAAGGCTAGTTTTGTTTTACACTGAAGGTGGTAGGTGCCTGGAACACATTGTCAGGCGAGATGATAAAAGTAAATAGAATAGCAAAACTTGGAGACATTTAGTCAGACTCATGCAAGGAAGAGGGGGATGTGGTCCATATGCAGGCAGATAGGATTAGTTTAGAATGGTATCATCGTCAGCCAAAGGGCCTGTTCCTCTGCTGTAACATTGTGCGTCATCCTCTGATGTGGTTTAGAAAGCTCCCCAGTTATATCAATGAAAGAATTTAAAAAATGCTACCAGATACTGGGAAACTGAAATAAAAACAAAGCACTGGAGAAACTCAGGTCTTGCAGCATCTGTTGAGAGAAAGAGTTAACATTTCATGTCCAATATGATCCAAAGTTCTTAAGAGTTTGTCAGTTTCTCTATCCACAGATACTACCAGATCTGCTGAGTTTCCCCAGCAACTTCTGTTTTTATTAAATAAGATTGTTCAGACACACAGTAGATACTCATTTAAGATATGGAGGCATCATCACTCTATCAAAGGCAACAAGAATATCAATACAAACACTCAAGAATAAATAACACCACAAAAAGGAAGCAAAATGAAGGAGAATAGGAAATAGCAGCCTGGTGGTAACAAGCTTAGATTTTCAGCATCGTAATAGGATATCCCAGGGTGGCCACAGAAGATGTTAGTAGAAATATCCTTTGCTAAAATGTTTATTAAACGTGTATCTTGTTGCTATGAGAAGCAATGACGCAGAGGATGTAAACAGGACCTTGCACTAAGCCCTGTGCTCTTCCCACTGGAGTACGACGCTTGCCCACCTCCTTAACTACACAACATGAACTTACTCCAACTCAGTCCACTACTTCCCCCGTTTGCAGTAGAACTTAATTTACAATTTCGATCAAAATTAAACTGCTGCAGAGACACAAACGAAGGATGTACATTTTTTAAAAATCATTTCTGTCTCCAAAACGTTTGCGAAATCCTGAATTAAAACGTTAATTGTTTTACCTGAATAGCTGTTGAGGAGGCTCAGCGAGTGAACACAACAAATAAAACTCCATCATCCGCACGTGGCTCAACGGCTTCCCTCCGAATTCAAATCTCCCGCTCCCGCGCTGCACCAAGGAACCCCACCCATTAGCGACTGACGCACACCCTGCGTGATGACGCCACCTACAAGCCGCGCCCCTGGTTGAAAGGGTGACATTCCCTTCATAGTGTGTGATTCCAATTCGTACCCCAGTCATATCCCATTCATTATCACAGTGATAGCTTGCTCATTATCCCAACTATTCCCACTTGTTAGCCCAGTGATTCTATAATCCCAATTGTATGTAATGCCTATTCATTATCCTGATGATTCCAACTCATTATATTAGTGATTCACATTTATATCCACATGATCCCATTCACTATCCCTAGGTTCTTCATTGGTCAAGGGGGAAGACAGAAGCGGAGTTGCAATGGTAATGTTACTGGATTAGTAATCTAGAAGTCTAGGCTAATGTCCTGAGGATATACATTCAAAACTTACTGTGGCAAATGGTGAAATTTCAGTTCAATGTCAATTTTTAAAAAAAACAAGCCTATTTATTGTTGCAAAAGCCCATTTGATTCAATAATGTTCACCCTTTAGGGAAGGAAGTCAACTGTCCTTATCTGGTCTGCCCCACGTGTGACTCCAGATCCACAGCAATGTGGTTGACTATTAACAGCTCCTGAAAAATGGGTGCAAACCTGTCAGTTCTAAGAGCTATAAGGGATGGGCAATAAATACTTACCCAGTCAGCAACATTCACATCCAATGAATAGCTAATACAGAATTCCAGCCATTCCCATCCACTTTCCCTGTGACCTCCCATTATCTCTTTAACTCTCATTCATTATTGATTCCCCAGGTTCCCCATGGTAGGCTCATTCAGAAGGTCAGGAGGAATGGGATACGGGGGAACTTAGCTGTCTGGATACAGAATTGGCTGGCCAACAGAAGGCAGCGAGTGGTAGTAGAAGGAAAATATTCTGCCTGGAAGTCAGTGGTGAGTGGTGTTCCACAGGGCTCTGTCCTTGGGCCTCTACTGTTTGTAATTTTTATTAATGACTTGGATGAGGGGATTGAAGGATGGGTCAGCAAGTTTGCAGATGACACGAAGGTTGGAGGTGTCGTTGACAGTATAGACGGCTGTTGTAGGCTGCAACGGGACATTGACAGGATGCAGAGATGGGCTGAGAGGTGGCAGATGGAGTTCAACCTGGATAAATGCGAGGTGATGCATTTTGGAAGGTCGAATTTGAAAGCTGAGTACAGGATTAAGGATAGGATTCTTGGCAGTGTGGAGGAACAGAGGGATCTTGGTGTGCAGATACATAGATCCCTTAAAATGGCCACCCAAGTGGACAGGGTTGTTAAGAAAGCATATGGTGTTTTGGCTTTCATTAACAGGGAGATTGAGTTTAAGAGTCGTGAGATCTTGTTGCAGCTCTATAAAACTTTGGTTAGACCGCACTTGGAATACTGCGTCCAGTTCTGGTCGCCCTATTATAGGAAAGATGTGGATGCTTTGGAGAGGGTTCAGAGGAGGTTTACCAGGATGCTGCCTGGACTGGAGGGCTTATCTTATGAAGAGAGGTTGACTGAGCTCGGACTTTTTTCATTGGAGAAAAGGAGGAGGAGAGGGGACCTAATTGAGGTATACAAGATAATGAGAGGCATAGATAGAGTTGATAGCCAGAGACTATTTCCCAGGGCAGAAATGGCTAACACGAGGGGTCATAGTTTTAAGCTGGTTGGAGGAAAGTATAGAGGGGATGTCAGAGGCAGGTTCTTTACACAGAGAGTTGTGAGAGCATGGAATGCATTGCCAGCAGCAGTTGTGGAAGCAAGGTCATTGGGGTCATTTAAGAGACTGCTGGACATGCATATGGTCACAGAAATTTGAGGGTCCATACATGAGGATCAATGGTCGGCACAACATCGTGGGCTGAAGGGCCTGTTCTGTGCTGTACTGTTCTATGTTCTATTATCCCAGAATTTCCATTCTCACCCTGGTGATCCCCATTCACAATCTCATTATTCCCACTCACCACCTTCATTACTTCATAGATCTTAGACATCATCCTCAGCTGCTTCTCTAAGGGAATCAAACATTGTTTACGCAGACCTTTCCACAAAACCTCAGTTGGTTTCTCCTGATAATGTAACCAGATTCAAGCCATGATCTGATTGGGAGATTCTGGCACTTAAACCAGATATCCAGCCTTGAGGAGCTTGGCTCTGCATTACAAATGTAACTAGCACAGTGAAAGTTAAAAACACGTTCAGGGAACAGGACCCAAGCCAGCATTATGAGGTTTAATTGTGGATTGGGAAGGATTGTTCCAACCACCAGTCTTAACAACATATGGAATTGCTTTTACCAATTGTTATAGATTCTTGGGGGTCTAGTGGCATTGTAGGTCATCTACTCATCCAGAGACCCAGGTTAATATCCTAGGGGTGTGGTTAAAATACCAAAATGGCAGATGAATGCATTCAAATTCAATTAAAAACCTAGAACCACAATGGCCTCATGAAACCTATGCCAAATGTTGGGGGAAAAATGACTGCCCTTCAGGAAAGAAATCTGCTGTCCATAGCTGGTGATTTGGTGATTTGCTGATAACCAGAATGCATCATCTGCAAGGGTGATGGAATAGATTGAACAGTAACTTCCCAAAGGTAATTCATTAAACTCTTAAAAGGGCAATATTTCCTAGAATGCAATAAGAACAGGGAAGAGCTGATTGAATAGCTTTCATCAACAGACAACAGAGGTACAGTGATACAAACGGCCCCCTTTAATGTTACAAGATTCTCAGTTTGTAACCTGTCAAAAATCAGAATTCCCACAACATTACCAGTGTCCATTTCTTTTAAATGGAATTGCATATCCACAGCCTGACAAATGAAGCATATTATTCCTAAGTGTTTTGCCTATTCAATAGCCGAGTGAAACAGTGTGCAAGATGATTAGATTAGGAAACATCAGTGTGTGCAGGCTGCAAGTAAACATTCTGAATATTCTAACAGGCCAAAACATAATCACATGCAAAATAACTGAAACAATCAATCTTTATCTACCACTGGTGGTCAAAAGCCAAAATAATAGACTCAAGCCTTGCTTTGTAGCCCTTCCTCAGTACTGATCCTCCACAGGTGCGTCAGGCCAAATGAGAGGCTCAAGTATCTGTAATGGGGCTTACAAAAAAAAAAGTAGGGTGACACAGTGGCTAATACTGCTGCCTCTCAGGGACCTGGGTTTGATTCCACCCCTGGGCAGCTGTCTACGTGAAGTCTGCAAATTCTCCCTGTGTCAGCAGGGGTTTCCTCTAAGTGCTCTGGCTTCTTCACACAGTCCAAAGAGGTGAGGTCAAGTGGATTGGCCATGCTAAATTGCCCACAGAATGCCGAGATGTGCAGGTCAGGTGGATTAGCCATGAGAAATACGGGTGGGTTTGGATGGGATGCTCAGAGGGTTGGTGTGGACTCGATGGGTCAAAATGGCTTGCTTCCACACCGTAAGGATTCTGAGATGATAAATGCCTGACGCAGACAGTGATACCACCTTCCTTCTCTGGTGGATGTGAAAGACCTGTGGCACTGTTTTGAAAAAGGGCAGGAGAGTTCTCTTAAGTATCCTAGGGACAATATTTACACGTTGAGAAATATAACTAAACAGGTTATCTGGTCATTGTCACACTGCTGTTTGGTGAAGGTTTACTGAGCCAAATTGGCTGCTTTGTTTCCTACAATGTAATAGTGGTTGTACTTCAGAGACTCTTCAGCAGGTGTGAAGTATTCTCTCTACAGAATTTGAGATTTGCAGAGGATTGGCGACGTTTTGTTTGCAATCAAAATTTCTGTATGACAGCTTTTCTTGATGCAATTCACCCCATCCCAATACACAGCTTAACCTTCAATCAAGTTTACAATTTTCTATTTATTTATTTTTACAGGTAGTACACAGAATACAAAATATATTGTGTTTTGCAAAGGCTGCAAATGACATTCATTTTTCACAACTGCATCACATCCAGTTTCACATCCTTGGTCAACTTTCCCAGATTCCAATGATTGGAATGGGAGTTAAATCTTAATTCTTTTATTTAAAAAATCTAACTCCTTTTTTGAGAGGGTACCTTGGGACGAAGGAGCAACAGGTAACTTGTAAACACAGGAATGCAACTGGAAACTGCTCAGAAGATAGTACAGAACAAGCCTAAACCACATATTGCACAAGGAAAATCATTGCAGCTTAGGTCCTTAAAACATTTACAGTTATAAAGGTAAGAAGTCACACCACACCAGGTTATAGTCCAACAGGTTTATTTGAAATCACAAGCTTTGAGCACTGGTCCTTCATCAGATGACTAAAGAGCAGTGCTCCAAAAGCTTGTGATTTCAAGTAAACCTGTTGGACTATAACCTGATGTCATGTGACTTCTGATCTAGTCCAACACAAGCACCTCCACATCATGGATATACAGTAATGGATTTACAAAATAAGCACATAGTAACAAAACAGCAAAAATAAATTTTTAAGCATAAAATGATATTAATGTATATATTATATATAAATTCAGTGGTACCAAGAACACAAATAACACAAAGCCAATACTGTGAAACAAAACAAACAGAAAAGATGCTTAACATGCCAGATATGTATGAGCTTGGGAAAGCTCATAGGGTTCGATGTTGGGCACATTAGCTCCAGTCAGATTTTCATAAAGAAAAACAAATCGCCAGAGAAAGAAAACAAGAGGCTGTCTTGGAGAGAGAGTGAGTATCTCTGGAGGAATGGGACACCGATTTGTTCCCCTTCCCCTGGGAAGCGCTGCTGCAGCTGCTTCTTCAGGAGCTGTAGTTGACCTGGTAATACAGGGTTTTGTGTCTCCAAATCGAGTAGGAGTTGTCAAATTTGAGCAGGTAGACTCCCTGTCCTGGGTACTTGTGACTGCCAGACTGAACCTCCAAATGACTGTCCTTTCGGTACACAGGCAGGATCTCCTCCAATTCAGACCGGAAGAAATCTTTCCCCCTCTCGATATCTCCTTGGACAGGGGGTGCTAAGGAACAATACATGAGGGTATTAATAGAAGTGCCACAAAAAAGGGCAGGCAGGAAGTGACAGGGCCACAGAGAGCTTACACATCATAGAACAGTATAGCACAGGATGTTGTGCCAAACCTTTACCCGAAACTTAAGGTCTATCTAACCTTCACTGCTACCTTATACTATCATCCATTTGCCTATCTAATAGCCGCATAAATGCCCCTAATGAGGCCAACTCCACACCCCTATCACTGAGTAAAGAACCTACCTCTGATGTCTCCCCTATATCTACCTCCTTTCACTATAAAACTAAGTTCCCTTGTAAAAGCTACCTCCATTCTAGGAAAAAGTCTGTCTACTCTATACTTCTGATAATTTTGTACACCTCTATCAAGTCACCTCTCATCCTTCGTTGGTCTGAAGAGAAAAGCCCTAGCTCTCTCAACCTTTCAAAACCACCTGACCTTCCTGTGTGCACTCTGGCTCGCGCTGCTGCCGCTGAAAACAAGAGGGTACCAAAAGGATATGGTGGTGGTGGTCGTGGAGGAGGATGTCCACACACAAAAGCATAAGCTATTCTAGGCTGGTCATCCTGTAAGGTGGTTCCGAGGATAAATGAGGCTGGGAAAGTAGGCTAGAAGACACCAAATAAACAGGGAGAAAACACACAGTACATTCCAAAGACATATACACAAACGTCACAGCACTACACACTGTTGGGAGTGGGGGTGTCAGCTTTGAGGGGGCACCACTCTGTAGGGAGGGGGCTGTTGGTACAGGGAGTACTGCAACTTTCAGCATGCTGTCTTTCAGCTGTTATATTAAACTAAGGTCCTACCTTTCCCCTCAAATTCAATACTGTTACTTTTGGGACAAGCTCATTGGCTGTGAACATTTTGAGAAGTCCTTCAGCAAGGAAAGGCACAAGAGTCTTTTTTCTGATTTCTCTAAAGATTCGAGGGACACTGCCTGTTCAGGAAAATGCTGCTGCAGAAAAGGATTGGTTCAATGATAAATTCAGGGCCTTCCCTCTGTCATTTTGAGGGAAAATTCTCAGTAAGCAGCTGCTCTCCCTCATCTTTCTTTATCATCTGACGTCCCTCACCTTTCTCTCTAAGCGGCTCTCCCCACAGAGTTCAAAGGAAACGTTGGCGGGGGGGGGGAATAAAATACCTCCAGCGGCATCCAAAGTGTCAATTCTCAACTAGTGAGATGAAAGACCAAGAATTGGCACACATACAACACTGTATCATCAGCAAAGAGTCAGCAGGAAATCAATGGCAGAATCAAGGGTTGTGGGGAAATGACAGGAAAGTGGAGAAAATTGATGGACTAAAGCACTCACTCTGATCCCAGGTATTATAGTCTTAAAAAAAGAAATAAACTCATTGAAATTTCTGATTTACAGCAGTGCTAGAACTGTCTCTCTCTGGCTTTTCTTTAGTCCCATTTCCTACACTCAATGTTTGTTTCTTGTTTCTTTGAATGGTTTGTTTTCTTTTATTCATCCATGGGATGAGGGCGTCTCTGGCTAGGCAGTATTTATTGTCCAAACCTAAATTCAGAGTCAATGGAGTCACAGTCATCATTAGATTTTTAATTCCAGATATTTTACTGAATTCAAATTCCATCATCTGTTGTGGTAGGATTTGAACCCAGGTCCCTAGAATGTTATCTGGGTCTCTGGATTAATAGTCTAGCGATCGCCTCCCCCATCTGTATAGAAAATAGGCATTTTAAGGAGGGCATAGAGCTTAAGTCACAGAGTTAAAGGTTAGCAAATTCAACTTGTTAAAACATTTTAACCATTAGGAAAAACAATAAAATAAATTGTCATTTCTTGTTAATCGAAAAAATAAACCTTGTGTGCATTTTTTTTTAAAAAATCTGAATCAGACAGTTGGGTAGAATTCAGTGGTTAATTAAATTTACACATTTGTGATGATCCCAGGAATAGCGGGGCTTGAATTCCAGCACACCATCCCAGTTAGTCATAACGACATGCAGTGTTCTCACTGTTCCCAATGGGAAAGAACATTACAGTTTACAAAACGTATCTGACTATAAAGTTCCATGTTCCCTCACAATTCTTTCAAAACTCTTGGATACAGACCATCTTGTTCTGAGGATTTAGCACACTTCAGCATCATTAAAGGAGTAAATGGTCATTTATCCTCAAGCTTGACCTGTTAGGTCATTCAGCCAGATCAGGGCTGACCGTCTACCTCTATGTTACTTTCCCACAACATCCAACTTCTTCAATAGCTAGAAATCTATCGATCTCTGTGTTCCATATAATCAGTGGCTGAGCTTCCACAGCTCCAGGGTCAAGAGAATTCCAAAGGGTCACCACTTTCTGGGCGAAGAAATATGCCCCCATCTCAGTCCTAAATGAGCTGCCGCTTATTCTGAGAATGTCCTCCTTGGTTTGTAGGCCATCGATTAGATTAACTTTCCTTTCTGTCTGTCTACCCTGGTAAGCCCCTCTCAGAAGTGTAAGTGTATCAATAAAATCACCTCTCATTTCACTAAGTTACACAGAAAACAGACGCAGTCTTCATTCCTATAAGAACTTGATTGAGTTCCTGTCCTGATTCAATATCTCTTCCTACACCACTATAGCGGGTCTAAAAGTTTACTCAGCATCACCTTCACAGGGCAATTAGGGAACAGCCAACAAACGTTGCCTTCCCATAAAGAAATTAAATAAAATGTGTTCCTTGGAATGTCTGGCATATTGAATTCTTCCTTCGCTATAATTATTCACCTTTACCAATTTTAAATAGGCTCGCATTCATCGAGTCATACAGCGGAGGTTCTTCGGCCCATCAAGTTTCTACTGACAAAAACTACTCAATCTACACTGGTCCCAGATTCTAGCACTAGGCTTATAACCTTGAATGTTTTGACATTAAAGTGCTGATCCAAGTACTTTTTAAAGGTGGGGAGGTTCCCCTGTGCATTTTAGATTTTCACCAGCTTCTGGATAAAAATATTTTTCCCCAAATCTCCTTTAAACCTCCTGCCTTTCACATTGTTCCTGACCATTTTTTGAGAGAACAGTCAACATTCCAAGTCCATTAAATTATTTGTGGACCATTCCAATAGTTTTTTTTTGCCATTTCTGTTTTTACATCCCTAAATCTCTCTGCTCCATAGATACTTGCTTATAATCATTTAGAAATGTTCTAATCCATTTTCCTAATGTGTCTGACACTGGATTCTGTTTATCTCAGTTATCCCCACTATGGAATAAACACAGAATGCAGGAGAAACTCAGCTGGTCTGGCAGCATCTGTGGAGAGAGAAACAAAGTTAACATTACAAGTATGGTACAGTTGTTGTTGAAAACTGTTCTGATGTTAGAACCGGGAGGGAGGGAGGGGAGGGAGGAATTTGCCATTTCAGTATTTGATACAACTCTAAGTATCACCCAGGAGAACCATGTTTTAAAAGGTTGAAAGAAGAGAATTAAAAACTGAAAATAAGCAAGTGCTGAAAAATTTGAAATAAAAATAGAAGATGCTAAAAAGACAAAGCAGCCCTGTCAGCACGAGAGCTTGAGCACAAGCACGAGCAAATGCGAGAGCGGGCGCAACAGGTAGCGTGAGAGCGAGAAAGTGTGACAGCAAGACAGCGCAAGCACGAACAAAAGCGAAAGAGAATGCAAAAGCAAGCAAGAAAAGCACATGTGAGACAGCACTCAAGAAGTAGACGGGGAACGAGAGCATGCGAGACAGACAGAGCGAGAGCACAAGTACGAGTGACAGCAAGAGTGAGAGCCCAAGCACAAATGACAGCAAAAGTAAAAACAGGCTGGAGCAAGCGTGCACAAGACAGACAGTGCAAATGTGAGAAAGAGTGACAGAAAAAGAGCACGAGAGCGCAAACAGTGCAAGAGCACAAAAGAGCAAATGAAAAACCAAATAAATATAGGTATGAGAGATGCTGGGTGCTGTGTGCTTTTGATGAGATAGCCTACACGTCTATGGAACATTTATAAAGCCCTTTACCTTCTGTTTCATCCTCGTCCTCTTCATCACTTGACTCGCTAACTAGCACTGTAATCTCTGTGTTTGTCACAGGAGTCCACTCAAAGTACACCCCAAAGCCAATGTCATAAGTGTCTGTGGCAAAGTCCCAGCAGACAGAGTTGCCATCAGGGTGGGTGGGAACTCGCACTGTCACTACGTTTCCACGGTTCACCTTCATCACTCCAGCTTTTTCCCTCCGGATTTTCTCTTTGAACTCATTCATCTCCGTGGAAATCCAGGTGGCAGCAGCATCAATTACAGGAACAACTGCAAGATAAGCAGAAATGAGGGAGCTAGTCATACTTCAAAAGGAGATGGTCTTCTCCCATACTGACAGCTTTCATAGTCCCTTATATCATAGGCTAATGCTTGGTAAGGAGCAGCTACACATTGTTACATACAACTGGACAGATTTTAAAAATTAATCTTTGTTGGAATGTGGGTTTTACTGACAAGGCCAACAGTTAATGCACTTGATGTGGTGATGGTGAGCCACCTTCTTCACCACATCTGAGTGTCTACCTCAGCATTTCACAGGGCAGTTAACAGTCAACCTATCGTTATGGATCTGCAGTGATGCTAGGCCACACCACGTAAGGATGACAGATTTCCTTCCCTAAAAAGGATAGAAGTGAAACAGACGGGATTTTTATAACAATTTATTTTTAGAATAAAAGAACCGTGATTAATGAGTAACTGAACTTTCCTGCAGCTATAAAAGGACTTTGAAATGATGTTTCTGGATCACAACTCAGTAACAGAACCATTGCTCTTAAACCCACCACATAGTAACAAGCAAGACCCAATGCTATACATTCCACTTGTATCCTGAGATCATTATTAAACTCAGGCAACTGTCCGAGTGGAGTATGCACATTCTCCCTGTGTCTGCATGTGGTTTCCTCTGGGTGCTCCAGTTTCCTTCCACAGTCCGAAGATGTGCAGGTTAGGGTGGGGATTGGCCATGCTAAACTGCCCATAGTATTCAGGGCTCTGTAGATTAGGTAGGTTATAGAACATAGAACATAGAACATTACAGCACAGTACAGGCGCTTCGGCCCTCGATGTTGTGCCGACCTGTCATACCGATCTCAAGCCCATCTAACCTACACTATTCCATGTACGTCCATATGCTTATCCAATGGCGACTTAAATGTACTTAAAGTTGGCGAATCTACTTTTGGTCTATTAAGTCTGTTCTGCCATTCAGTGAGATCAGAGAGCAACATGGTGAAGAGGACACTGCAAGAATGCTAAAAATACTATCGATCCTGAGAAAATTGTGACTTTAGGATTAAAGTTCCTCATCCCTGGAACCATTCTTGTCAACCTTTTCTGTACTCTCTCTTTTCTCAGCTTTCACATCCTTTTTATAATGCGGTACCCAGAACTGTACACAATGTTCTTGCTGAGGTCTAGCAAGTATATTGAATGTTTCAGCATAACCACTTTGTTCTTGTACTCTATGCCCTTTTAAATAAAGCTCCATGCTTTATTAACTGCTGTCTCTATTTATCCTGCCGCTTCCAATGACTTGTGCACAGATGAGCTCTAAAGTAAACTGTCTGTCTTGCCTAGAGGAGTCTGGTGTCTGGCATTGGCATGCCTAATGTCATTTCACCCTCTTCCCACCTAGGTCCAGGAAGATCAGGTTTATCTTGCAGATCCTTCACTCGCTTTAGAATGGAATTCTTTATTGTGTCTCTGTGTGCTCTACCAACAAAAGTGTATCACTTCAGTTATAGAGGAATAGGTTGGTGTGGGCTTGTTGGGCCGAATGGCCTGTTTCCACACTGTCGGGATTCTATGATTCTAAACCTGTCTCGTCGCTCAGTATATTACATACTCACTCCCTAACAGCACTTTAGGACCATCTACACACCAATGGTTTGCAGGAGTACAGGAAAGTAGCTCAAAACAGCCTTCTCAAAGGAACTGGGAACAGGCAATAAATGATGGTCTAACCAGAAACACCTCTGAATGAATCAAAAATATTGCTGGATCTAAAAACAGCCTGATCCATAGTTGGATCGAAAACACAATGTCCTGGATATTATCGCTCAACCAACTAGTGAGTGACGGAAAGAGGGCAGGGCAGCTGACTGGTCAGAGAGAAGAGCTGGCTGTCAGGCTGGGAAGTGAGAGGCTGGTGCGTTTGAGAGCAAGAGAGCGAGTGCACATGGGAATGCTGGCAACTGTGGACAAACAGACACCTCACACTGTCCTCTTACTCCTAGATGATGTATAGCACAAGATTAGGAACAGAGCAAAGCTGCCTCTACTCTTTTAAACTGAAGGTAAACTGTACGCAAAACTCCCTCTCTTTCAGTGTTGAAAGTGGAACAGATCTGCAGCATCCAAAATGGATCTGTGTTAGTCACAGAGTAAAGCTGCCTCTACACCACCCCCATCCAGCACTCCCAGGACAGGGTCAGCATGGTGGTAGCTACAGATTAAAGCTCCTTATCCTTTTTTTCCCCCCTTTTATTCATTAATGGGGTGAGGGCATCACTGGCTATGCCAGCATTATTGCCCATCCCTAACTGCCCCCCAGAACGCAGTTCAGAATCAACCATATTGCTGTGGATCTGGAGTCACGTGTAGGGCCAGACCAGGCAAAGGTGGCATTTTCCTTCACTAAAGGACATCAGTGAACCAAATGGGTTCACTAACGGATTCATGATCATCATTAGATTCTGGATTCCAGATTCCAGATATTTTACTGAATTCAAATTCTACCATGGTGGGATTTGAACCCAGGTACCCAGACGTTATCTAGGTCTCGGGATTAACAGTCCAGTGATAATACTGCTCGGCCATCGCCTCCCCTTATACTCTTAAACTGAAAGTAAACTGTAAGTAAAGCATCCTCTATCTACACTGTCTCCAATATGTTCCCAGGACTGGGATGGCAGAAAGTAAAGCTCTGTACTCTTTTGAATTGAAATTTAAGATTTTAAAAACAGTTGACGAAGCTTTAAGTAAAGCTCTCTCTACACAGTCAAAGAATCATAGTCATACAGCATGGAAACACAGACCCTTCAGTCCAACTGTCCACAACGACCATGTTCCCAAACTAAACAAGTCAAATCTGCCTGCATTTGGCCTGTATCCTTCCAATCCTTTCCAATTCATGTACCTATCCAAATGTCTTGTAAACTGTACCCACACCCACCATTTCCTCTGGCAGTTCATTCCACATACAATACACTGTCAAAAAAAACGTTGCCCCTCATCCTTTTCAAAATCTTTCTCCTCTCACCTTAAAAATATGCTCCCTAGTTTTAAATTCCCCCACATTTGGTAAAGGACCCTTGCTATTCACCCTACCCATGCCCCTCATGATTTTATTATCCTCTAAGATTACCCCTCAACCTCCTACATTCCACTGAAAAATGTCCCAGCCTGTCTTTATACCTCAAACCCACCATTCCCAGCAACATCGTGGTAGATCTTTCCAGACCTCTCTCCAGTTTAATAATATCACTTCTGCAATAGGGCAATTAGAACTGCACACAGAACTCCAAGAGAGGCCTCAGCAACATCCTGTACAATCTCAACATGATGATCCAGCTCCTATACTCAAAAAGCCTGAGCAATGAAGGTAAATGTGCTAAAAGCCTTCCTCCCCAACCTGTCAATTCTTTGAAATGTGTGTCACAGGTTATGTACCTGAATCTCTAATTACTCTACTCTACATCATTGCCCAGGATCCTACCATTAATTACATAAGTTCTACCAGTATTGTTGTACCAAAATGCAATATCTCACATTTATTCAAAGTAAACTCCATGTGCCACTCCTCAGCCCATTGACTTATTTGATCAAGATCTCTAATCTTAAATAACTTTCTTCACTGTCCAACATACCACCAATTTTGATGTCATCCACAAATTTACCAACCATGCTTCCTATATTCTCATCCAAATCATTTATATAAGAAGTGACAAACAAAAGTGGACACAGCACTGGTCTCTGTGGAACATTGCTAGTCACAGGTCTCTAGTCCTAAAAACAACCCTCCACCACCACCCTCTGTCTCCTTCCATTAAGCCAATTTTGTTTTCAACTGCCAAGCTCACCCTGAATCCCACACGATCTAATTTTACTCATTAGTCTACCATGTAGAAACTTACCAAAGGATTTACTAAAGTCTCTACTCCATAAAACACTCCCTGGATAGGGACAGCATGGAGTTAGATACAGTCGAAAACCTCCTCTACACTATCTTCTCTCTAATTAATATTGCACTTACCTCTTCCAGGGCCTTCTAATGGATCAGCTGGTAGCTTTTCTGGACCCCCGTGGTCAGACTGAATGATCACAGAATCACTGCTGACTTTACGAACCCGGTATGCAGCAAGTGCTGTTGCAGATATCTCACACCCTTTATTATCCTTAACATCCTGAGGAATACCATGAAAAGGTCCATTAGAAGCTGCATGGAACACTTTTACTCAAAACAAAGATTTAGATCACTTCACAAAATTCTTTCCAAAAGCTAGAAAATTCTAAAAGACATAATAATCCACCTTCTGGGACAGGTCCTAAAAATAAGCCACCAGTAGGAATTATACAAATGGTAATAGAGATAATAATGGGACGCAAGGGACAGAAATCTCCACAGCCTGATGCTTTTTATTCCCAGGGTATTAAATAAATCATGTAATGAAATTGTTGAAGTGTAGATCACCATTTTCCAAATGTTGCCTTGATTCAGAAATTCTGCCTTTGGAATTTGAAACAGTAAACACCACTCCATCAGTTTAGAACACAGAGCAAAATCACACAAAGTACAGACATGGCAGTTTAACACTAACATTAGGGAAGTTTGTCCATTAGGGATGAGAGACGGTGAATTCACTCCAGTAGAGATTTAACTTGGATCTATGAAGGGCAGGTTATCTCAGGATAGGAGAAGGTGTATTAATTGCTGGATTGTTAATCCACAGACCCAGATAATGTTCTGGGAGCCCAGGTTCGAATCCTGTCATGGCAGGTGGTGGAATTTGAATTCAATAAATATCTGGAATTAAGAGTTTAACGATGACCATGAATCCATTGTTGATTGTTGAAAAAAACCCATCTTGTTCACTAATGTCCTTTAGGGCAGTAAACTGCCATCTTTATCTGAAACAAAGGAAGAAAGATCGGCAGATGTTGTAAATCAGAGACAAAAACAAAGTTTGCTCGAGAAGCTCAGCAGGTCTGACAGCATCTGAGAAGGAAAAGAATAGAGTTAACATTTCGGCTCCGGTGAACCTGGTCTGGCCGACATATGACTCCAAACCCACAAAAACGGGGTTGTTTCTTAACTGCCCTCTGGGCAGTTAGCAATGGGCAATAAAAGCTGGCCTAGCCAGCAACACCCTCATCCTGTGAATAAATATTTTTAAAACATCATCCATGGACACCTGTGTATAATTCTGGTCTCCTCACTACAGGAAAGATGTTGTTAAACACGAAAGGGTCAGACAAGATTTACAAAGATGGTGCAAAGCTTGGAGAGTTTGAGCTATAGGGAGAGGCTGAGCAGGCTGCAGCTTATTTCCCCGAAGCATCAGAAGTGGAGGTGTGACCTTACAGAGATCTATAAGGTCATGAGGGGCGTGGATAGGGTGAATAGACAAGGTCTTTTCCCCAGAGTAGGGGAATTCAAAACTAGAGGACATAGGTTTAAGGTGAGAGGAGAAAGATTTAAAAGGAACTGAGGGGCAACTTTTTGATGCAAAGGGTGGTAGATGTGTGGAACATGCTACCAGAGAAAGTAGTGGAAGCAGGTACAAATACAACACATTAAAGGCATCTGGATGCGTACACGAATAGGAAGGGTTTAAGAGGGATATGGGCCAAATGCTGGCAAACGGGACTAGATTAACTAAGGATACCTGGTCAGCATGGACAAATTGGACCAAAGGGTCTGTTTCCATGCTGTATGATTCCAGAGGTCAGGAGTGTGGAACCCATTTCCCCAGACTATTAGCCTGGGCCTCTGGATTACTGGTCCAGCAACACTGCCATTATGCAACAGTCTCCCTCGTTATTTAGTTAGGCTCCTCATAAGATTAAGAGCAAAATTTGCACAAACACAACAATGGAGCAAACTCTATAGCAGGACTTTGAAGGTGATTGGGCTTTTGGGAGTTAGATCAAAGAAGACAGAAGCTTTCTTTGACTGGATTGACTCATAATAGTGTCAGCTTTTGTTGTAAAAGACATGAAAGAATGAACAGTGGTATAAATTCACGCTTACAAGTGTCAATAAGTTGCAGCCACAGTAAATATTGTATGGACTGAATCAGAGGATATGCAGTGATGTTCCTCATGGTTCACGATGAGCAACAGTGCCGTTCTGATATCCACTGACTTGGACTTGGGGACCATGTGCTTTATAAATAGAAGCACACAGGAAGAGAGTGAAGAAGTTATTGTTAAACCTTTATAAAGTATCAGCTTGACACCATTTGGGGGATAGCATCCAATTCTGGACGCCATACTTTAAGAAGGGCTTTGCAGAGAATATAGAAGGGATTTTTTAACCCAATCAGTTCCAAGCTGTGAGGTTAGTTATGTGGAGAGATGAGGGAGTTTGAATGAGGTTTTTAAATCATGACATGTTTAGATAAGTGTAAACAAAGAGAAGCTGTTTCCAATGGATGGAAGATTGAGAGCTCGAGATCACAAATTGGGAGTGAAAGGACATATGTTACAGCAACTAACCTGGGCATTCCTTTCAGAAAGGTTAAGCCTTGGAGAGGCTACAGCACAGATTCAACACAACATCAAGAATAACGGTTCAATTACAGACACAGGCCGTTCAAATTAGACTTGAATAGGCCCAATGTAGAAAATCCTGCAGTCTGAAAGCCAGGAATTTTTTTTATCCCCCTCGGGAGATCTGAGCATTACTCCCATTGCAGAGTAAACAACAGAAATGAAGAGGCCATTCTTTGGGCACACACAGGACCTGAGCCCATTGCAGCACTGAAACATCTGCCCCTAGTCTTGGAGAATGGAATCAGAAAGAATTCAGGAAGCCTGTGCACACCAGAACTTCTCTCCCTCAAAAGAGAGGGTGCGGAGGTTGAGGATTAACTGGAGCTTTCAAGATTCAAAAGCAAAGCCTGTATCCTCACATAACAAATGTGGTTTAATGTGAGGCACTCGTGGTCATGTAAGGTGCTATGGCAACATTTCAAGTCTAGATGAAGAGTCTAGGCCCGAAACATCAGCTTTTGTGTTCCTAAGATGCTGCCTGGCCTGCCGTGTTCATCCAGTTCCACACCTTGTTATCATTGCAATTTAAACCTTTGTTTGAAATTTAGTTGCTATTATAATGTAGAAATGCAGCAGACAATTTGCACAAAGAATGTTCCACTATCAGCAACTGGAAGAGAGCCAGATATTCTATTTTTTAAAACACTGGCTTTAAACATCGATATAGGCAACAAGGGAACATCTATTTTACAAGTTGTTTTGAGAATCTTTTATGTCCAACTGGGAAGTAGAGGGAACTCCAGTTTAACATTTCATCTAGAACCCCTGACAAATTACCGATCCCTCAATACCATGCCAGGAGTGTCAGACGAGGTTCTGACTCAAGTCTCTGCAGTGGGCTTGTACATCTGCCAGGCTGTTCCGTTAACTACTGAACTAAGAATCATACCAAAAATACAAGGGTACCCAAAGTAAGTCACATGGAATTCAAGTACACACCTGTAGTGGCTGTTCATCTCCTGACTCCGATGTCTGCTTCAGTGGAATTCTGGAACTTTCCCTAGAATTTCCTTGTGTGTCTTCAGTCACCAGTCTCACATTCTGTGGTCTCTCAAGAGAAAAACACATTCTTACTCAGAAATATTAAACTCAACAGTTACTGCACCCAGCCTGCGTTCCACCCGACTTCCTGGCACCATACAGTACCAGACAAGAATAATTTACTGCTCTAACCTAGGACGATGGAATAAGTACAGCCCTTGTGTGAAATGGAGATGGAGGTTCAGATTCAGAAAATCCCAAGTAATTAACCCACACTCTGCTCGGTTAGATGATCACAATTATGCAGCTATGGGAAGCAAGTCCTGAGCTACAACTATTTGGAATGCTGTGAGCAGTTCTGGGCCCTGTATGTAATTAAAGCTGCACCAGCCTTGGAGAGGGTCAAGGCAAGGTTCACAAGAATGATCCCAGGAATGAAGGGTTTATCAGATGAGGGGTGGTTGAGGTTTCTGAGTCTGTACTCAATGGAGTTTAAAAGGATGAAGGGGCTTCTCATTGTTTTATTCTTCCAGCATTCTGTAAGTTTCAAAGAATTGCGAATCCTGGAGATCCAAAACTAAAAACAAAACTGCTTGAGAAACTCAGCAGGTCTAGCAGTATTTGTGGGAATAAAACAGAGCTGATATTTTGAGTCTAGTTCCACATGTGAAAACTTGGGCACTTGCCCAAGTTCAAAAGACTGAAGAACAAATAAAATCCAAATCTAACAACAGATATGGTGTGGAATCTGGCCAAGAAAATGAAAGGCATTTGCAGCAAGTCAATGCACCCATCTCTAGCAAATAATATTTTAAAAAACAAGAGAGCTACTGGCTGCTGGGAGTTGCACAATTCTGCTAATTAGAATGTAACAAACCTCCCAGTGACTACCCTCAAAGGGACCGATCCTTCAGCCAGTCAACAGAACAGTGCCATAATTATAGTAAAATGGAGTAAATTAGTATCCACTTAAACAGCTCATTGCATGCTGTCACTTTCAGCAACACATCTGCTACCATATTGCCCCTTCTGGTTGCATTATGTCTCCCACCATCAATTAACCCCAAGACAACAACATTCCTCAATCACAGCTGGGGCTATTCTAGTCAGCAACACAGAATTTTTCCACAAACTCCTGCATGCACATGTACAGAACCCAGCTCAAAACCCCCACCCTGATACCTTTTTACACCTGACTGCATGCAACAGATCTCTTGGGTGTTGGAACTCACCTGAGGTGAGGCAGGAATGCAGTTCTCAGTAACTGTAATGACTCCCAGCAGGATCTGCCCTGTGTGTGTGTGTGGGGTGGTTGTCTGGTGGGGGGGGGGGGGGGGGGGGGGTGCAGTGTTGACGCAGGCTCAGGCTCAACGACCAGGCTATGACACCTGATCACAGCAAAAGCTGTACGTCTTAGGTAATGGAGACAAACAGGGTTATAGAGTTAAGCAGCGGATAGAGAACCTTGGCGCAACACACAGACTGGCTCCTTATTCTCCTTCAATCTCTATTTGGACAAAATATTAGAAGGTGCTCATCATCCAGACAATGGCTAGTACCTTCAGTAGAAGGTGGTCTGGGTTGAAAGAAAGGAGTGAAATTGCCAGCCTTAGTATAAAAAATGTTGAGCACATAAAAGGTTATTGCACAAGACAGAAGCCCACTATATTGGGAGTAGTGTATTAGCATGGATTGAGAGTTGGTTAACACAGAAGAGAATCTGGATAAATGAATCTTTTTCACATTCGAAAGACATAACTGATGGATTGCCACAAAGATTAAACATAAGGTCTCAATTATTTACTATCGACATGAAAGACTTTGAGGAGTGGGCAGAGTGTAATAGTGCAATTTGCTAAAGTTCCAAAATAGCTGGGACAGCATGTTTTGATAAGGATTTTCCAATCATCTGGGACTTTCCCAGACTCCAGTGAGTTTTGAAAGATCACAACCAAAGCCTCTGCTATTTCCTCAGCCACCTCTCTCAAAACTCTAGGATGTTGCCCATCGGGGGCCAGGAGAACTTTGGCCTTTATTGCTTGGGGTTTGGAGTTTAAAAATAGTGAAGTCTTGTTATGACTTTACTGGGTATTTGTGAGGCCACATCTGAAATACTGTGCAGAGTTTGGTCCCATTTTTAAAATAGGATATTCCAGTTTTGAACACTATTCAAATGAGATTCACAAGTGTGATTCTTGGGAAAAAGGGTTGACTTATTAAGAATGACCAAACAGGTTAGGCTTTCATTCTTTTAGAGTTTAGAAAAATGAGGGGTGGATTTATTGAAATATACAAGGTTCTGAGGGGGCCTGGCAGGATCGATGTGGAGATGTTTTCACAGGTATGGATTTTGGAAACAGAGTTGTTGAATAAGGAGAGGTTCATTTAAAACTGAGATGCAAAAGAATTTCTTCTCCCAGAGGTTAGCGAATGTCTGGAAGTTACAACCCAAGAATTTGGAGGCTAGATCAGGAAAAGTATTTAAGAGGCAGTAAATAGATTTTTGAAATATCAGGAAGCAGAGGCCAATGAGAGATATTGAGGCCTAGGGCAGATCAGATCTTGTTGACTGGTGGCACAGGCTAGAGAGACTGAATGGCCTACTCTTGTTTTTATTTATGTTCTTTTTTATGTTCACCAATAAGGGACAGCATCATATCAGAGATCAAGAAAGGTGTAAAATTGCCAGCCTTAGTATGAAAAATATGTGGCACATAAAAGGTTATTGCACAAGACAGATAATCCTAACTTGAAAGGAAGAACTTGCATTTATGTAGCAGTTTTTATGATTCTGGGTGTCTCAAAGCACTCACCAGTTCTGAAGTATCTCTTAAAGTGTAGTCATTTCAAAATAGGAAAGAAAGATGACACATACCACCACCAGTTTTCCTTCATCACTTGGTTAAAATCATGAGACTCGCTCCCTGACAATGTTGTGCGTGCCCCTTCACCTCAAGGGCTGCAGCAGTTCATGAAGGCAGCACATATTCTCCTTCTTAAGGAGAATTAGGGAAGGCACAGCCAGCAGCGACTAGATGCTGAGCGCATTTTTTTTAAAAAAAATGGTACTGCTACACTCAGCGATGTTTTCTGTCAATTGACTAGAAAAACGAAGAGAAACTGTTTTCTTTAAGTTGCTAATGTCAACTGAAAATACGATCTGACAAGGGAAGTGATGACAGCAGGGTGACCTGATGGAGGTCTTTATGGTTATGAAAGGGTTTTGATAGGGCAGGCAGAGAGGTTTCAGCTTGTTGAGGCGGCCGGTGATGGGGACGTCAATATAAGACAGTCAAGAGCAAATTCAGTAGGAAATTCAGGAAGAAAATCTTTTCCCAGAAAGTAGTGAGAATGTAGAGCTTTGTCTCCAATGCGAAACAATTAGTGTAGATGCCATTAAGGGAACAATAATGACTTATCTATTTAACATGGACTCTATTTGACTCCGAGTCATTCAGCATGGAAATAGAGCCTTCGATATAATTCATCCATGCCAACCAAATTTCCCAAACTAAACTAGTCCCATTTGCTTGCAGTTGGCCCATATCTCTTTAAAACTTTCCTATTCATGCACTTACCCACATCTACCACTTCCTCGGGCAGTTCATTCCACATATGAACCAACCTCTGTGTGGAAAAGTTACCACTCAGATCCTTTTTAAATCTTTCTCCTCTCACCTTAAAAATATGCCCTCTAGTTTTGAACTCCACTACCCTACAAAACAAGCAAGATAAATGTATGAGGTTGACAGTAACAGCAGGATACAGTGATACAATGAGCACAGTAACTTGAGAAAACATGGGTAATGCATATACCTCAACATGAACCACCTGCGTGAAACTGTTTGTTTTTGTGTTATAAATCTCCCATTGCTGATTTATTACCTGCTTCCAGGCTCCATCTGGCACTTTTCACTTTCCTCTGACACATGCAGACTGGACAGTTGTGAGGTCATGTCAGTCTTAGAAATCTGCTCAAGTTCTGCATCTAAAATAAATAATATATTATTATCTTCAGTGCAATATTTTGCTAAAGTAAAAGATGAGGGGAAAATAAGTTTGGGGCCTATGGTAATCACTGTAGACATCCACTACTTACAGAAAAGACAAGACCATAAGACATAGGAGCAGAAATTAGGCCATTCGACCCATTGAGTCCAATCAGCCATGAATAAATGGTGGAGAAGTTCTTCAACCCCCATTCTCCCGCCTCCTCCCTGTAACCCTTGATAATCAAGAACCTATCTAGGTCTGTCTTAAATGTACTCAATGACCTGGCCTCCACAGCGTTCTGTGGCAGTGAATTCCATAGATTTACCACTCTCTGGCAAATCCAATATTCATTGTCCAAACCGAACTGCCATTGAGAAGGTGACGGTGAGCCACAAATTCTGTTTGGCCTACCCAACACTGAAAAACCTCCAAATTACCTCTGAACCTCCCATATTCTAGGCTACACAAGTCTAGTACAACAAACCTAGCTTCTCACCAATCAGAATGACTGTATGAACGACTGTAACATAGCTCAAAGTATCCTCACTACATCAACTTAAAATTATAAACAAAACCTGAGCTGTTTTTGTGATGCGAACATTTTCAGGTCCGTAATTCCCAGGTGAAACACTGGAAATAACAACAGGTTAATCTGAAGCTATAACTAAGAATTACTCAAGCAGCATTATGACGTACTACACGTATTGGATAAGAGCAACATAATTATCAGAGTTATCCAGACAGACTAAAACAAGATAGCAAAGACAGACAGAAAAGCAAAGGTTGTTCTGCTGAGAGAAAATTAAGAAATCCAAATTATAAATAATGACAGCTTTAATTATAACATATTAACGAGGGAAAACAGTCTCCAGTGCTGAGGAACAGTAACGACACAACACAGATTCAAAACACTTAGAGATGGCAAGGACCAAGATGCTGAAGCTAGAGTCAATAAATATGAAGCTAGAAAACCACAGCGGGTCAGACAGCATCCAAGGAACAGAGAAGTCAACATTTCGGGCCAAAACTGTTCGTCAGGACCTTTGTCAGGATTTCAGCCCAAAACATTGACTTCTCTGTTCCTTGGCTGCTGCCTGACCCACTGTGCTATTCCAGCTTCATATTTATTGACAGATTTAGAACAGTTGACATAACATCCACAGGAGGGAAGGAATATTATTCTTTTGCTCGCTAGAAATGCAGTGTGTTTTGTACATGGGACATGCAACCTGAAAGGACGCTGGAAACACATTCATTCAACAGGAACTTTCAAAATGGAATTGGACAAAGAAAGGGAAAACTTGGACGTTCATGGAGCAAGAGCAAGGTGATAATGGGGCCAATCAGATAACTCTTTCACATAGCCAGCACTGACATGATGTCTTATTTTATATGATGATACCAAAATACTAAAGTTTAAACTCAGATGCTTACATGACAGAAGGAGGCCATTCTAATCCCGTTTCCAGCTTTTGACCCATAACTCGAGAGGCTATGACAATATAAGTTAATATGTAAATACTGCTTAAATGTTACTAGAGTTTCCGATTCAACCGTCGTTTCAGGCAGTAAGGTTCAGAATCCCGCAACCCACCTGGTGAAAACATTTCTCCTCAACTCACCTCTTAAACCTCATACTTCTTACTTCAAACTTACGCCCATGGTTACTGATGACTCCTCTAATGAAAAGATGTCTTCCTATTCAATCTATTTATGCCTCTCAACTTTATACACATCTTTCGAGACTTCTTGCAATCTTTGTTGCTCCAATGTAAACAATCCCAGCCTATCTAATCCTTCCTTATAACTCAAACCCTCCACCCCAGCAGCATCCTGGTAAAACTCCTCATGAGATTGGTACCCTCCTATGACGTGGTAACCTGAATACATGCAGTACTCCAGTTGTGACCTGACCAATATTTTATATAGCTACAGTACAACCTTGCTGCTCTGGTATTCTATTCCTGAGCTGATAAAGCATATATCCCGCATCTTATCTTCAGAGGATTAGGCAGATTCAAAAGTCCAGCGGCCTCAATTCCGCACTTGAGAGGTAGTATGATTTGACCTATTTGCCCTGCTACCTTCAGGGATCTGTAATATGTACAGCAAGGTCCCTTTGGCTTTCAGTACTTTCCAGGTTTCTTCAACTAATAGTGTAACCTCTTGTCTTATTAGCCTTTCACAAGTACATTATGTCACATTTTTCCAGGTTGCATTCCATTTGCCACTACTCTGCCCAGCTGACTAATCTGCTGATATTCCCCTGCAGTTTATGACTATATCCCTCATTATATACCACCTATCAACACTTGTGTCATCTGTAAACTTCTCAATCATGCCTGCTACAGTTCAGCCCAAAACATTAACATACACCATAAACAGCAGGGACCCAGCAAACTCTGCAAAACTCACAAAATCAGACTTCCTTTCACTGAATCAAAGTTCTATCAAAAACAGGAACAGGAGTAGGCCATTCAGACCCTCAAGCGTGTTTGTCCAGTCAATGAGATCATGGCTGATCTATGGCCTAATACTTTTGCTTAACAAAAATTTATCATCTACCTCAGATTTAAAATTAACAACTGATCCAGAATCCACTGCCTACCTTGCTTATTTTCTGCAACACTTGGTAACTTTTTAAAGATTTACATTACCAGGACCCCAAACTCTTTAGACATCCATTGTATTTAACATCATATCATTTAGAAAAATTCTGCAAGCTATCCTTTTTTGGTTCAAAAAGGATACCCTCACACTTGCTGACATTGAACACCACCTGCCTAAGGTTTATCTATTCACTGGCACTAATCAATATGCCTTTGTAATTTTATGCTATCTTCCTCACAGTCTACAATGCCTTCTCACTTTGTGACATCAGCAAATTTGGTTCTAAGATTCTCTCTGCCATTATCCAAGTTGATAATAAATAAATGACTAATTGATGGTCAAACACAGATCCTTGTGAAACATCACTGTTCACATCCTGCCAATACGAGTATCTGCCCATTAACCCTACTATCTGCCACCTGCCATTTAACTAATGTCAGTAATTTGCCCTCACTTCTGTGGGCAAACCTTCATTAACAATCTCTTATATGGGACTTTATCAAATACCTTCTGGGAGGTCCATCAACAACATCCATCAACATTTCCCTGTCCACTACCTTAGACAGCTCTTCAACAAATTCAGTTTGTCAGGCATGATCAACTTGGCTCTCCCTGCTTAGGTGAAAATTTTCAATGTCTTCAGTTACCTCATCCTTGACCTTTCTCCTAAAAATTCATTTGTGGGATGTGGGCGTTGCTGGTTGGCCAGTTTAGTGTCCATCCCTAGTTGCCGTTGAGAAGGTGGTGAGCTGCCTCTTGAACTGTTGCAGTCCATCATCTGTAGGTTGATGCACAATGCCTTTAGGAAGGGAATTCCAAGATTTGGATGCAGCAACACTGAAGGAACAGCGATCTATTTCCAAGTCAGGATGGTGAGTGGCTTGGAGGGGAACTTGAAAGTGGTGGTGTTCCCATACATCTGCTATCTCTGTTCTTCTACATAGAAGGGGTTGTGGGTTTGGAAGGTGCTGTCTGAGGATCTTTGGTTAATTTCTACAGTGCATTTTATACATAATACACATCGCTGCTGCTGAGCGTTGGTGGTGATAGTGGTGGGAATGGGTGCTTGTGGGATGTGGTGCCAATCAAGCGGGCTGCTTCTGGATGGTACCTCCTCCCTCAGCCCCATCCCAGGCCCCAAGAAGACATTCCACATCAAGCAGATGTTCACCTGCACATCTGCCCATGTGGTATACGGCATCCACTGTACACGGTGTGGCTTCCTCTACATTGGGGAATCCAAGCGGAGGCTTGCGAACCACTTTGCAGAACAGCTACGCTCGGTTCGCAATAAACAACTGCACCTCTCAGTCGCGAATCATTTCAAATTCCCCCTCCCATTCCTCAGATGACATGTCCATCCTGGGCCTCCTGCAGTGCCACAACGATGCCACCTGAAGGTTGCAGGAACAGCAACTCATATTCTGCTTGGGAACCCTGCAGCCCCATGGTATCAATGTTGATTTCACCAGCTTCAAAATCTCCCCTCCCCCTACTGCATCCCAAAACCAGCCCAGGTCGTTCCCGCCTCCCTAACTTGTTCTTCCTCTCACCTACCCCATCCTCCCATCTCAAGCCACAACCCCCATCTCCTACCTACTAGCCTCATCCCACACCCTTGACCTGTCCGTCCCTCCCGATCTCCCACCTACACTCACCTCTACTAGCTCCATCCCCGTCTCTTAACTTGGTCTGTCTCCTCTCCACCTATCTTCTCCTCTATCCATCTTCAATCCGCCTCCCCTTCTCCCCCTCCCCCATTTCTGATAAAGGGTCTAGGCCCGAAACGTCAGCTTTTGTGCTCCTCTGATGCTGCTTGGCCTGCTGTGTTCACACAGCTCCATATTTTGTTATCTCGGATTTTCCAGCATCTGCAGTTCCCATTATCTCTGGTTCTGGATGGTGTCAAGCTTCTTGAGTGTTGTTGCAGCTGTACCCATCCAGGCAAGTGGGGAGTATTCCATCACACTCCTGACTTGTGCCTGGTAGATGGTGGGCAGACGTTGTGGGGTCAAGAGGGGAGTTACTTGCCTCAGTTTTCCCAGCTTCTGACCTGCTCTTGTAGCCAGTGCTAATGTGGTGAGTCAGTTGAGTTTCTGGTCAATGTTGAGTCCCAGAATGTTGATAGCTTGTGGGGGGGGTTTCAGGATGGTAACACCATTGAAGGTCAACAGGCGGTGGTTAATAGTCTTTTATTACTGATGGTCATAGCCTGGCATTTATGTGGCATAAATATTACTTGTCACTTGTCAGACCTAGCCTGGATATTGTCCAAATCTTGTAGCATTTGAAAATAGACTCCAATAATTTCCACACCACAGATGTTAGTCTAACCGATCTGTATTTCCCTGGTTTTCCCCAATCCCCCTGAAAACGTCTGCATGCTGTCTGTTAATCAATTTCGGATCCAATGCACCACATTGCTTTGCACCCCATCGGCTATTTATTCTATTTTATCCTCATTTCTTTGGTCAATAAAGTTCTATTTTGTGATTAAAGCGAAGCCTATAGCATTGTACGCCTATGTTTCAACAAGGGACCACTTTGTTAATCCCAAAGCAAAACAGAATATTATCTATCAAGTCAGATCCCAGTCTTGTAATAACATCAGCTGGGATCATAACAAAGCCCTTAGGCCATATGAGGATGGGAAATAATGTACCTCTGCCTCGAACAAAACTAGAGGCTTACAGAGGGCTGTCAAGACTGGGTTGTTAAGTAGATTGAAGGCCGAGATAGACATTTTAATCAGTAAGAGAATCAAGGGGTATGGTGAAAAGGCAGGAAAGTGGAGCTGAGGAATATCAGCCATGATCTCATGACGGACAGAATGGTCTATTTCCGCTCCTACAGTTTATGATCTTAAGGCTCTTATTTTCTTGATCAGTCTGCCATGAAGGACCTTCTAAAAACTTTGCTAAAGTCCATGCAGAAAACATTATCTCCCTCAACATTCCTCATGAACTCAAAATATTTAATCTAACTTGTCAAACATGACCATCCCTTCAAAAAAACTATACTAACTGTTCCTGATTAATCCATATCCAAGTGCAGATAAATCTGTCCCTCAGAATATTAATAACATCCCCACCACTCATGTTAGACTGACTGGCCTGTGATATCTTAGATCTATCCCTCCTGCCCTTTTTTAAACAGTGGGCAATATCAGCAGTCTGGGAGATAGCAAGAACTGCAGATGCTGGAATCAGAGACAACAGTGTGGAGCTGGAGGAACACAGCAGGTCAGGCAGCACCAGAGGAGCAGGCCAGTCAATTTTTCTCATCTGGACCCTTCACCAGAACTGTAGTGATGACTATTGTGCTCTTCTGGTGCTGCCTGACCTGCTGTGTTCCTCCAGCTCCACACTGTATTGACAGTATCAGCAGTCCTCCAGCCCCCTGGCACCTCATCTGTGGCCAGAGAGGATATGAACATTACTGTCAGGGTTCCTCAGCTTGGAATACATTTCATATGGGCTGTAGATTTATCTACTGTTAAGGCTGCTAAACCCAATAATACCTTCTCTCTCAATATCTTATAATATTTCACATTCATCCACCCTGATGTCAATAGTTACGTTGTCCTTTTCCACTGTGAAGGCCAATGCAAGGTACTCATTGAGTTGTGGCCATATCTTCTATGCTTTTCTGGTTAATTCCCTTAGTGACAGGAAACAGAGGGTGGTGGTAGAAGGCTGTTTGTGACACTAAAGGCCAGTGTCCAGTGGTTACCACAGAAATCAGTGCTGGGGCCCTTATTGTTTTGTGATGTATCTCAATGATATAGGTAAGACTGTCAGGAGGAATGAAAAGTTTGTAGATGACACAGAGGTTGCCCCAGATGGTGAGAGGAAAGTCTTTGGTTAACAGAGGACACAGGTAGGTTGATCAAATGGACATATCAATGGCAGATGAAATCTAATCCCAAAAAAGTGACAGACGATGCATTATGAAACAAGTAGGCAACAAAGCACTCAACAAATAGCAGGACATGAGGAAGCTCAGAGAAACAGAAGATTCTAGGGGTGCTAGCCCACAGATCCATGAAGGCAGTACATAGAACAGAGAACATAGAACAATACAGTGCAGAACAGGCCCTTCGGCCCTCGATGTTGCGCCGACCTGTGAACTAATCTAAGCCCCTCCCCCTGCACTATCCCGTAGAACAGGATAACATGGTGGTTAAGGCAGCATACAGGGCACTTGCCTTTTGAATAGAATATCCTTTATTGTCACTTGTACTCCAGTGCAGAAATACAGGAGTACAGTGAAAAGTTTTTACAACGGCTGCCTTTTAATGGTGCCACCTTAGGTACAAATCTTAGAGTTTTAAAAACAAAAAACAGCAGCAGCTGAGCACGTGGCACCAAGACCAAGTCCAGCAACTGTCCCACATTACACCAGCCTCCAGTCTGCACCTCACCGGCACTCAGCAGCAACAAGCTAAGTCTTGCTTTATTGGGACTCATTTCACACCGTTCCGGGACTTGGGATCCAAGCGCGGTGTTCCAGCACTCATCCTTGCACTGCTCGAGGACATGCAATTCATGCAGTGCCCTGGGGCTCACAACCCATGTGGTTTTCCGGCTCATTCCCGAGCTCAGACTCCAGGATGCGCTGCTCCAGTGACTTCCTGTCAGCACCGGTGCAGAGGAAAGCAGGTTGTTACGGGGGCGGGGTGGTGGGTGGGGTACTTAGGATGTGGTTGCACTGGAAGGGCTGCAAAGGAGATTCACCAGGATTAGCATATTTTAGCTATAAAGATTAGATAGGCACTGGAACACAGTGCCTGGGAGGGCAGTAGAAACAGGAAGCCTCACAAACTTTAAAATGAATGTGGATGAGCTACGGGGTCAAGTGCGGGAAAGTGGGATTAGTGTAGATAGGTCCGTGCAGACTTGATGGGCTGAAGGAGATAATGGATTCTCCAGCATCTGCAGTTCCCAAGATAACCAAGTGTGGAGCTGGATGAACACAGCAGGCCAAGCAGCATCTTAGGAGCACAAAAGCTGACATTTCAGGCCTAGACCCTTCATCAGAAAAGGCCTTTTTGTCTTTGAAAGTCAGTGGGGCATCAGAAACAGGAGCAACCTTCAAAGTGTATAACCCATGCATAAAACATCCAATGAGGATACAGCCTTGTACTCATTTCTCACACCATTTCTGAAGAAAATGCAAATGTTCTGCACAGCAACAGCATTTAAACGACATTCCCTGCAGAGTGGTCAGCAAACTCCCAAGGTGGGGTATAGTTAGGGTTAATGATGGGTGCCTTTCCATAGAATGGGGGATTTCAAGACTAGGAAGCACTTTAAGACGAAAGGAGAGAGATTTTAAAAAAAAGACATGGGGAATTTTTTCCCCCACCACAGTCAATAGTTTGTGTACGGAATGAACTTCCTGAGGAAGTGGTGGACGTGGGCACAATTATGACGTTTAAAAGTCAGCTGAATAAGTTCTTGAATGGGAAAGGTATGTCGGGATATGGGCCTGGAGCAGGCAGGTGGAACTAGTTTAGTTTGGAATTATGTTCAGCATGGACTGGTTAGACCAAAGGGTTTGTTTCTGTGCTGTATGGCTCCATGACACTGACCCTACCCTGCTACTTGCCATGATAACTGAGACTAACTTTATATCACAGATTTGTTCATTAAATTCAAATTCCTCTAGCTGCCATGGTTGGATTTAGATCCACATCCACAGCATTAGTCTGGGTTTCTGGATGATTAGCCCCGCCAGTGATATGAGCACAACATCACCGCCTCTCCCCCACAAAATACTTACCCATTTCCCTTGTGAACATTAAATACTAAATTTGCTTCCATCGCCCTTTCAAGTACTACATCCAAGATCACAACCTTGTTGTGTAAAAAAATGCTCTTTCCAAATCTCCTGCCAAATCTCTTTTACCAAATGCATTAAACCATTGACCTTCTGCAGTTTCTCTTTACTTATACAATCACAAAGGCTATTACAAATTAGGAGTTGAAGTAGACCATTTGGTCCCCCAAGCCTCTTCCGCCATTCGATCAGATCATGGCTGATCTGTTTGTGTTGCAAATTCCACATTCCCATCTACACCAATAATGCTCAACTCCCCTGCCTAAACAAGAATCTAACTCCAGCCTAAAAATAATTAATGAATGATTGATTTATCATCATGTCTCCCAAAGTACAGTGAAAAGCTTCGTTTACAAGCAGTACAGGCAGATCATAGTAAGCAAGGATGTACAGATCAAAAAACACCGAGAGGCATATAGGTTTTTTTTTTCTTTATTCATTCACAGGATGAGGGTGTCACTGACTAGGCAGCATTTATTGCCCATCCCTAATTGCCCATAGGACACTTAAGACACAACCACATTACTATCGGTCTGTAGGCCAGACCAGGTAAGGATGGCAGTTTCCTTCCCTAAAGGACATCAGTGAACCAGATCGAATTCCCCCACCCCACTGATAATCAGCAATGGATTTATAGTGTTTTTAACACTCTTAATTCCAGATATTTATTGAATTCAAACTCCACCATCTGCTGTGGCAGGATTCAAACCAGGTCCTCAGAACATCACATCTGGTCTCTGGATTAACAGTTCCACAATAATATCACTAGGCCATCACCTCCCTCTTGCACTGCACAGGGTTTTTGAGCTAATCGAGATCGACGTTAGCAAGATCAGCATTATTTGAAGGTTGAGTGTCCATTCATCAGTCTAATAACAGCCAGGAAGAAGCTGTTCCTGACCTGCTGGAGAGCGTGTTCAGACTTCTGTGTTTTCTCCCTGATGAAAGTGGTTGTAGGAAGTCATTACCAGGGTGCGATAGGTCTTTGATGATGTTGGCAGCCTTAACGCGGCAGCAAGCCACGTAAATAGAGTCGATAGATGGAAGGTTGGCTTCCACGAAGGTCTGGCCTGTGCACACCTTCTGTAGTCTCTTAGGGTCTTAGACAGAGCAGTTGCCATACCAGGCCACTGTGCACCTGGACAGATGCTTTCAATGGTGCATCTGTAGAAGTTGATCAAGGACCTTATGGACATGCCAAATTTCTTGAGCCACCTGAGGAAGGAGGTATTGTTGTTCCGTTTTGACTGTCGCATTTATGTGTGAAGTCCAGGACAGGTTGTCAGTTATCATCACTCCAAGGAACTGGATGCTGTTCACCCTCTCGACCTCAGCTCCGTTGATGTAGAGGGGGGTGTCTCCTCCTTTCCTTCCAAAGTTGATGATCAGTTCTTTAGTTTTGCCGACTTTAAGAGAGACAGGGGAGGTGATGGTCTAGTGGTATTATCGCTGGATTGTTAATCCAGAGACCCAGATAATGTTCTGGGGACCCACGTTCAAAATCCCAACAGATACCGGAATTTGAATTCACTAAATATCTGGAATTAAGAATTTAATGATGACCGTGAATCAATTGTCAGAAAAACCCATCTGGTTCACTAAAGTCCTTTAGGGAAGGAAACTGCCATCCTTACCTGGTCTGGCCTACGTCTGACTCCAGACCCAAAGCATTGCCCTTAACTGTCTTGTGGGCAGTTAGGGATGGGCAATAAATGCTGCCTGACCAGCGTCACCCTCATCCCATGAATGAATAAGGAAACAGGGGTTGTTTTCAATGCACCACATCACCAAGCCCTCTTTCTCCCTTCTGTATTCTGACTCGTCATTAAGCCATCTGTTGCAACCACAATGGTGTCATCATCGAACTTGTAGATGGCATTTGTTCAGAATTTGGTGACAGTCGTGTGTGTACAGCAGAGGGCTGAAGATGCATCCTTGCGGGGCTCTAGTGTTGAGTGGTATTGTGGGAGAGGTATCTTCACTTGATCGTGGTGATTTCCACTGTTCCAAAGTCGTACGGGCCTCAGATCAGAGAAAAACATTTCTCATTTCTAACCTAAAAAGGTGGCCCCTCATTTTAAAATAGTGTCCTCTAGTTCTAGACTGACCCAAGAGGGGAAACAACTTTTCCAGGTCCACCTTGTGAAAAGTGTCTCTACAGAGAACACTTCTATCAATTAATTTTCACTGCTCCAAGGACAATACCGATGTATCCCGTTTTACTTTCGCCAACATAACTGAAGCGCTCTCATTTCCGGTGCTGTTTTGATTCGATGTTGAACGTCAGTCATGTTCGTGGAATTATAATAGTGCGCAAATACAGAATTGTTGGAGATATACACAGAACAATTGCATATTCGCCTTTGGCAAACAAACTCTTCAGCCAATCTATTATAGGCTATCCTCAGTCATCAGAACGATAACAGTTAGTGCCTTGTCACACGGTATTTTCCTCACAGCTGTGTAAATATTGCTTCTTTGGGTGCAAGCGCTTTTGAACCTATCTCCACCATTGTCAGGCAGCGCCTTCCAAGAGCTAACCACAAATTCTACCGATTCACCATAAAAACTGCAGAAAACCAGCGCTGTCAGCGAAAATAAAAAGGTGACATCGAGCTTAAATACCGTTTCATAAAAACAAACACTTCCTTGCCGGATTTCAAGTCTAAGTGGCAATCAAGATAAAAATCTGTCAGATTTACTCAGATATTCTACACTCCCTGTAAAAAAAATAGCTTTGACATTTCATGAGGGAAAATCTAGATTCCTCCTAAATGCTCTGTGAATACCGATTTAAAGAAAATGCGGATTTTAAGCGGATGATTCGGCTCCAAAATTTTAAAAATTCAGCCATTTCAGAGGGCAGGATATAATATAAAAACACATGAATGTTGATGTCAGTCTGCACAGAGCCAGTCTCTGTCAATGCAAAGGCACAGGCTCTGGGTGGATTTTTATTCTTTGCAATGCGTTCCTTATATTGCAAGATGTGCAGGTTGGATGCAGTTAGGGTTGGGACTTTCCCCCAAAGCGATCGAGGGGACAGCCAGCCTGGGGAGAGGGGAGAATGGGGTTCTTACCTGGCACTGGGCCCCGGCTCCGCTGCTCTTTCTCCTCCTGCGCTTCCGCCTGAGGCTGCTTGTCAGCCCCTGGCACCCCTAGGTTCATCCCCATCTTCATCCCGCTCCGACACAACGTCCTCCCCACCTCTGAATGCCGCTCGACCGCCACCTCTTCCTCCGACAGCGGCTCCGCCTCAAGGGGACAGCGTCCAGCGGCCGCCCCGCTCGCCATCGTCAGTCACCGAACCGAAGAGGAAAGCGGACGGAAATAGCCGAGGACCGAACGTCTCATCCACGACCCGCCTCCTGGCGGAAATAGCCGAGTCATGACGGACATAACCGAGGATCCCGGCCAAAGACAACCTCTTCACGGAAACTGCCGAGGATCGACGGACGTTATCGAGGATCACGGGCCCGCCTCTTCCGTGAAACCGCTAAGGACAGTCATTGGAAGGAAAGGTGAGGCCCCGCCTCCATTTCTGGAAGGTGTCGCGATTTGGGACCCGAAGAAGTAGCGAGGCCCCGCCCCCATCATCAACAGGAGCCGGACTTCCTGATGTGCAGACTGAAAAGAAAATCCTGTCAAAACTTGATTCAACATTCTTATTGCATATCTCCGGAGTGCACACGAAAAACAATGACAGAAACTGCAGCTGGTCGGAGTTCGATCTCCCCCGCGGCATCCCGGAAAAAGGGGACGTGGTGCCGGATGGAGGCGTTGGGGGCTTCGTGGTTACCGGGGTAGCCGTTACGTAGCAGCTTGGTCTCCTAGCAATGGTTGCTGTGGTGATGGGGCCCAGTCGGCAAGCGCTGAGCCCGGATGGCCAGGTACCCGTGCTCCGGGGAATGTCGCTGCGGCTGTCACCCGCTGGTGGTGCCCCGTAGTCAGCGCTGGAACGAGAAGGAGGTGGGCAACTGGATCCAGAAACTGGGCTTCCCCCAGTACAAGGTGAGCGCCAGGGGACTGCTACACACACTGAAGTTTGTGACACATGGCCTTGCCCGGACAAAGCGATGCTGCCTGTTGCTGCTCATATTTTTTCGAATATGAGTATGATCCATCCCGAAGAATCTTCTCCAATAATTTCCCTACCACTGACAAAAGGCTCACCAGCCTGTTATTTCCTGATTATCCCAGTTGTCCTTCTTAAACAAAGGAACAACATTGGCTATTCTCTGGGTTCTCTCATCTAACTAAAGAGGATGCAAAGATTTCATAGATCAGAGATAATGGGAACTGCAGATGCTGGAGAATTCCAAGATAACAAAGTGTGGAGCTGGATGAACACAGCAGGCCAAGCAGCATCTCAGGAGCACAAAAGCTGACGTTTCGGGCCTAGACCCTTCATCAGAGAGGGGGATGGGGGGAGGATTCTGGAATAAATAGGGAGAGAGGGGGAGGCGGACCGAAGATGGAGAGTAAAGAAGATAGGTGGAGAGAGTACAGGTGGGGAGGTAGGGAGGGGATAGGTCAGTCCAGGGAAGACGGACAGGTCAAGGACGTGGGATGAGGTTAGTAGGTAGCTGGGGGTGTGGGTTGGGGTGGGAGGAAGGAATGGGTGAGAGGAAGAACCGGTTAGGGAGGCAGAGACAGGTTGGACTGGTTTTGGGATGCAGTGGGTGGGGGGGAAGAGCTGGGCTGGTTGTGTGGTGCAGTGGGGGGAGGGGACGAACTGGGCTGGTTTTGGGATGCGGTGGGGGAAGTGGAGATTTTGAAGCTGGTGAAGTCCACATTGATACCATTGGGCTGCAGGGTTCCCAGGCGGAATATGAGTTGCTGTTCCTGCAACCTTCGGGTGGCATCATTGTGGCACTGCAGGAGGCCCATGATGGACACGTCATCTAGAGAATGGGAGGGGGAGTGGAAATGGTTTGTGACTGGGAGGTGCATCTAAAGAATGGGAGGGGGAGTGGAAATGGTTTGCGACTGGGAGGTGACCCAGCAATTTCCTCACCTGCCTCCCTCAGTTTTCTCAGATAGATACCATCAGGGCCTGATTTGTTTACCTTAATGCTTTTCGAAACATCGAACACAACTTCTTCTTTTATATTGACATGCCCCAGAATATCAACATACCCCTCCCGAAACTCACCATCTATCATGTCCTTCTCCTTGTGAATACTGATGCAAAGTATTCATTAAAGACCTCACTCATTTCCTCCGGCTCCCAATCATAAATTTCCTCCTTTATTCTTGAGTGGACCTACCCTTTCCCCCAACCATTGTGTTATATATGTGTAAAATGCCTTGGGATTTTCCTTTAATCCTGTTTGCCAAGGATATTTCATGGCCCCTTTTAGCCCTCCTATTCTCCTTGTTTAAATTCTTTCTGGCTATCTCAATTTTTGAGGGGTCTGTCTTCAGTTGCCTAAATCTTATATGCGCCTCCTTTTTCTTTTTGACTTAGCTCTCTATTTCTCTTATCATCCAAGATTCCCAAATCCTGCCATTCTTATCCTTCATTTTCACAGGAACATGTTGGTCATGAACTCTAATCAACTGGTGCTTTAAAAGATTCCCATATGCCAGATGTGGATTTACCGTCAAAGAGTCACCCCAATCTACATTCCCCAGTTACTGCCAAATATTTTAATAATTAGCCTTCTTCCAACTTAGTATCGAGTCAAGGCTACTCCCCAAAATTGGTCCAAAATGCCCTTTGTTCAAGTTTTTATCAGCTCTGATTGCTGTCTTCGGCCTCTCTGATTTTGATTCCCGGTTGCTGCTCAAGGTAAAGCTGCTACTCGAACTGACAGTTGTAGTGACTGCTTCAACTTCCCTGGGAATCCTCCTCAGTTGCTTCTCATCCATTGCCTCTGTGCGATACTGTTCCTCTTATTGACCACCAGGTCCTCTGCAGTTCCCTTTTGTGTTGTGGTGATGAACCAGAGTCTCCCAGCTTCCTTCTCAGTCAGTTCTCACCATCAACTTTGAAGACTTACCCGATTTGAAATCGTATCTCTGCTTTCTGCCCACAGATGCTGCCCAACCTGAGTTTTTCTAGCAATTTCTGTTCTTGATCCTCAAATGTAATAATTTGAAGATTACCTGCAGTGCCATCTGCAAATTAGTTCAGAAATAAGTGGACAAGGCAGATGAATGTGTAGCTGGAAAGATGGTGCAGGAGGGAGGGCTTGAGATTCCTGTGTTCCATTGGAAATGACTTTACAATAATGACACTTGTACAAGCTGGACAGATTGCTTCTGAACAGAGCTGGGACGAAGGTCCTTATGGGGTATTTTGCTCGTGCTTTTGTTAAGGCTTCAAACTAACTTGGCACAGGTGTGGGAACCAAGAAAGAACAGCAGAAGAGAATTTCAGGATTTGTATACTTTCTCGGGATATAACTGAAACAAGCATAGAGAATAGTAAGTTAATAGGTGAAGTCAGAGTAAGGGCTAAATAACAGTCATACAATGAATGAATTAAGAAAATTCACATTAGCATTCTCCTTGGGCAGTCTATCAGGACTGCAGATGAGTTCAATGAATTCTGAAATGCTTGAAAAGTATATTACACAATCTGCAGAATCTGTCACGTGCGCTTTGTGTAAAATGGTGTTTGACAGATTGTATGCTCTTTCTGATGCCTGAACTTTGCTAGTACACATTCCTGATGAAGAAGATAGCCATGGAGCTGATGAATAGAACAAAGAACAATACATCACAGGAACATGTCCTTTGGCCCTCCAAGCCTGCACCAACACATTTTGTCCTTCCGTACTAAAACTGTCTTCATTTACAGGATCCGTATCGCTCTATTCCCTTCCTAGTGATGTATTTGTTCAGATGTTTCTCGAATGCTGTTATTGTGTCGACTTTGACCACCACCACTGGCAACACGTTCCATGTTCGCATCATCCTTTGTGTGAAAAACTTGCTTTGTGTATCTCTTTTAAACTTAACCCCTCCCTGCTCACCTTGAACCTGTGTCCCCTAGTAACTGACCCCTCCAACCTCCACCCTTTCATAGAACATTACAATGCAGTACAGGCCCTTCAGCCCTCAATGTTGCACCAACCTGTGAAACCAATCTGAAGCCCATCTAACCTGCACTATTCCATTATCATCCATATGTTTATCCAATGACCATTTAAATGCCCTTAAAGTTGGCGAGTCTACTGCTGTTACAGGCAGGGTATTCCACGCCCTTACTACTCTGAGTATAGAACCTACCTCCGACATCTGTCCTACATCTATCACCCCTCAATTTAAACCTATGTCCCCTCGTGCTATCCATCTCCATCCGAGGAAAAAGGCTCTCACTGTCCACCCTATCTAATCCTCTGATCATCCTGTATGTCTCTATTACGTCACCTCTTAATCTCCTCTTTAATGAATACAGCCTCAAGTCTCTCAGCCTTTCCCCATAAGACCTTCCCTCCATACCAGGCAACATCCTGGTAAATTTCCTCTGCACACTTTCCAGTGCTTCCACATCCTTCCTATAATGCGGCGACCAGATTTGTATGCAATACTCCAAGTGTGGCCGCACCAGAGATTTGTACAGCTGCAACATGACCTCATAGCTCCGAAACTCAATCCCCCTACCAATAAATCCTAACACATCGTACACCTTCTTAACAACCCTATCAACTCGGGTGGCAACTTTCAGGGATCTATGTACATGGACACCGAGATGTCTCTGCTCATCCACACTACCAAGATTCTTACCATTACTCCAGTACACTGTATTCCTGTTACTCCTTCCAAAGTGAATCATCTCACACTTTTCCGCATTAAACTCAATTTTCCACCTCTCAGCCCATCTCTGCAGCTTATCTATGTCCCTCTGTAACCTGCAACGTCCTTCCGCACTATCCACAACTCCACCGATTTTAGTGTCATCCGCAAATTTACTGACCCATCCTTCTACACCCTCATCCAGGTCATTTTTAAAAATGACAAACAGCAGTGGCCCCAAAACAGATCCTTGCGGTACACCACTAGTAACTGAACTCCAGGATGAATATTTCCCATAAACCACCACCCTCTGTCTTCCAGCTAGCCAATTTCTGATCCAAACCGCTAAATCACCCTCAATTCCATGCCTCCGTATTTTCTGCAATAGCCTACCATGGGAACCTTATTAAACGCTTTACTGAAATCCATATACACCACATCAACCGCTTTCCCCATATCCACCTGTTTGGTCATCTTCTCAAAGAACTCAGTAAGGTTCCCTTCACAAAACCGTGTTGACTATCCCTAATCAAATTATGCCTTTCTAGATCGTTACAAATCCTATCCCTTATAATCCTTTCCAACACTTTACCCACAACCAAAGTAAGGCTCACTGGTATATAATTACCAGGGTTGTCTCTACTCCCTTTCTTGAACAAGGGGACAACATTTACTATCCTCCAGTCTTCTAACACTATTCCTGTAGACAATGACAACATAAAGATCAAAGCCAAAGGCTCTACAATCTCCTCCCTAGCTTCCCAGAGAATCCTAGGATAAGTCCCATCTGCCTCAGGGGACTTATCTATGTTCACACTTCCCAGAATTGCTAACAGCTCCTCATGAACCTCAATCCCGTCTTGTCTAGTAGCCTATATCTCAGTATTCTCCTCGACACCATTGTCTTTTTCCTTTGTGAATGCTGATGAGAAATATTCATTTAGTGCCGCCCCTATCTCTTTGGACTCCACACACAATTTCCCACTACTGTCCATGACTGGCCCTAATCTTACTGTACTCATTCTTTTATTCCTTACATACCTATTGAAAGCTTTAGAGTTTTCCTTGATCCTACTTGTCAAAGACTTCTCATGTCCCCTCCTGGCTCTTCTTAGCTCTCTCTTTAGGTCCTTCCTGGCTCTTCTTAGCTCTCTCTTTTGGTCCGTCCTGGCTAACTTGTAACGCTAAAGCGCCCTAACTGAACCTTCACGTCTCATCTTTACATAAACCTCCTTCTTCCTCTTGACAAGAGATTTGACTTGTTTAGTAAACCACGGTTCCCTCGCTCGACCACTTCCTCCCTGCCTGACAGGTACACACTTATCAAGGACACGCAGTAGCTGTTCCTTGAACAAGCTCCACATTTCAATTGTGCCCAGCCCCTGCAGTTTCCTTCTCCATCCTATGCATCCTAAATCTTGCCTAATCGCCTCATAGTTGCCTTTCCCCAGCAATAACTCCTGCCCTGCAGTATATACCTATCCCTAGTAAGTAAACATAACCAAATTGTAGTTACTATCACCAAAGTGCTCAACTACTTCCAAATCTAACATCTGGCCAGTACCCAGTACCAAATCCAATGTGGCCTCACCTCTTGTTGGCCTATCTAGTACTGTGTCAGGAAACCCTCATGCACACACTGGACAAAAACCGACCCATCTAAAGTACTCGAACTACAGCATTTCCAGTCAATATTTGGAAAGTTAAAGTGCCACGTAACAACTACCCTGTTACTTTCACTCTGATCCAGCATCGTCTTTGCAATCCTTTCCTCCACATCTCTGGAACTTTTCGGAGGCCTATGGAAAACTCCCCACAGGGTGAACTCTACTTTCCTGTTTCTCACCTCAGCCCACACTACCCCAGTATTCGAGTTCTCCTCAAAAGTCCTTTCTGCCACCGTAATACTGTCCTTGACTAACAATGCCACACCTCCCCCTCTTTTACCACCTTCCCTGATCTCACTGAAACATCTAAACCCTGGAACCTGCAACAACCATTCCTGTCCCTGCTCTATCCCTGTGTCCGAAATGACCACAACATCGAAGTCCCAGGTACCGACCCATGCTGCAAGTTCACCCACCTTATTCTGGATGTTCCTGGCATTGAAGTAGACACACTTCAAACCACCTTCCTGCCTGCTGGTACACTCCTGCAACCTTGAAACCTTATTTATGATCTCAGTACTCTCAACCTCTTATACACTGGAGCTACAATTCAGATTCCCATCCCCTTGCTGAATTAGTTTAAACCCTCCCGAACAGCATCAGCAAATTTCCCTCCAGAATGTCAGTACCCCTCTGGTTCAGGTGTAGACCATCCTGTTTCTAGAGGTCCCACCTACCCCAGAATGAGCCCCAATTATCCAGGTATCTGGAATCCCTCCCTCCTGCACCATCCCTGTAGCCACATGTTCAGCTGCTCTAAGATAACAAAGTGTGGAGCTGGATGAACTGGCTGACGCAGAAAGGTTTTCTGATGCAGGGTCTAGGCCCGAAACTTCAGCTTTTGTGCTCCTAAGATGCTGAGTGGCCTGCTGTGTTCATCCAGCTCCACACTTTGTTACCTTGGATTCTCCAGCATTTGCAGTTCCCATTATCTCTGTTCAGCTGCTCTCTGTCCCTATTCCTCACCTTGCTAGCATGTGGCACGTGTAACAAACAAACTCTGTTAGTTCTAGCTCTAAGCTTCCATCCTAGCTCCTTGAATTTCTGCCTTAAATCCCCATCCCTTTTCCTACCTATGTCGTTGGTGCCTATGTGGACCACGACTTGGGGCTGCTCCCCCTCCCCCTTAAGGATCTCGAAAACATGATCAAAAACATCACGGACTCTGGCACCTTGGAGGCAACACACACAAGTTTCTCTCGTTCCCACAGAATCTCCTATCTGTTTTCCTTACTATGGAGTCCCCAATGACTAATACTCTCCACCTCTCCCCACTTCCCTTTTGAGCAACAGGGACAGTTAAAGTGCCACGTGCAATTCTGTGCCAGACTCTGTACTCCATGGCCTACCCTTGGTAAGTCATCCCCCTCAACAGTATCCAAAACGGTATACTTGTTATTGAGGGGAACGGCCACAGGGTACCCCTGCACAGATTGCCTGTTCCCTTTTCATCTCCTGACTGTAACCCATCTACCTTCTTCCTGTATTTGAGGTGTGACTACCTCCCTGTAACTCCTCTCAGTTACCCTCTCAGCCTCCCGAATGATCCAAAGTACATCTAGCTCCAGTTCCCTAACGTGGTTTCCGAGGAGCTGGAGTTGGGTGCACTTCCCGCAGATGTAGTCAGCAGGGACACTAGTGGTGACCCTTACCTCCCACATTCTGCAGGAGGAGCATTCAACTGCCCTAACATCCACTCCCACTGTTCTGAATTCCACAAAAAAAAACTGGTAACCTTACCAAATCGGCACTCAGAACCTTTTTTTTGGTTCGAGGAGGAGGATGGGTGGGAGACACTACCTAAGTAGTGTTTCGGGTAAAGCAACTGCCCAAATATATTACCTCACTTACTCAGCCATCCAATGTCTGCTCCAGCTCAGCGTGCACTCCGCCTTTTCACGAGGTAAGTTTTTAAAGGATTAACTTACATTCCCGGCAGCGCCTGGTCCTCACTTTTCTAATTGAAAAGCTTACCTTCCCAGGCTGCCCTCCCGGACTCCCACCGCTGAAACAACTGAAAGGCCGCAGTCACACGAGGTAAGACTTTTCTAATCGAAAAGCTTACCTTTTCAGGCTGCTGTCCTGGACTCCCACCGCTGAAACAACTGAAAAGGTCTTCTCTATCCATGCCATTCACAATCTTATAACCTCATATCAGATCACACCTCAACCTCCTGCATTCCAGTGAAAACAAACCCAGTCTATCCAACATTCATTCAAATCTAAAATTCTCCATACCAAGCAACATGCACCCTGTTTTCTGTACCCTCTCCGAAACTGCCACATTCTTCTGGCACAGAATTGTGCACATTATTCCAAATGTGGTCTAACTAAAGTTCTATAAAGCTGCAACATAACTTGTCTATCCTTCTATTCAATGCCACTTCCAGTGAAGACACAGCCTTAGATTAAAGGGAAGACCTTTTAGAACAGAAATAAGGAGAAACTTCTTCAGCCAGAGAGTGGTGAATCTATGGAATTCACTGCCACAGAAGGCTGTGGAGGCCAGGTCATTGAGTACATTTAAGACAGACATAGATAGGTTCTTGATTATCAAGGGGATCAAGGGTTACGGGGAGAAAGCAGGAGAGTGAGATTGCGGAACTTATCGGCCATGATTTGAATGGAGGAGGAGGTTGATGGGCCGAATGGCCTAATTTCTGCTTCTATGTCTTATGTCTTTTTTTATTACATTATCTACCTGTGTTGTGACCTTCAGTGATCTGTGGACCTGCACATCCAGAGCCTTCTTCATATCAATACTCCTAAGGGTTCTGCCATTCACTGTATAATTTCCACCTATATTTCCCTCTTCGAAATTGCATCATCTCACATTTGTCTGGATTAAATTCCAAATGCCATTTTTCTGCCCATGCCTCCAACTGACTTATATCTTGTTCTATTCTCTGACAATCTTCCTCACTGTCCACAATTCTGCCAATTTTTGTGTCATCCGCAAACTTACTAATTAGATCAGCCCTGTTTTCCTCCAAATCATTTACATGGACCACAAACAGCAGAGGTCCCAGCACTGATCCCTGTGGAATGCCACTAGTCACAGCCCCCCATTCCAAAGAGCATCCTTCCACCACTACCCTCTGTCTCCAATGACTAAGCCAGTTCTGTATCCTTCATATGAGCTCACCCCAATACCATGTGACATCACCTTTTGTCACAATATTCCCTCTGTTCTCCTCTGAACTATGGGCTGACCGTTCCGTAATAGCAGGTTCTTCTACAATACCCTTCATACCCAAGCTGACTGCAAAGTCCACTCCCAGAATGTAAATGAGTGATGTCTCAGCACTCTCTGTTTGGTTACATTGGTCAGATGTACACTTAAGGTAAGCTTAAAGTTCATAAAATGCATGTCCTGATCATTTATTTTGGGTAGATACACCTGGGCAAATACACACACTGGCAGCATTACATGTAGGCAAACATATACCAGAGTAAATGTACACTCAGACAAATACGCCTGGGCAATATCTTTCAGAGCAAACATATACCTGAGGATATATCCATCCAGGCAAATACATTCCTTTGCCAAATCTGCTGAATGTGAAATATAAAATTGACTAAATACACCCAGGGTAAATATATATTAGGGGAAATATGCTCCTGTGAGAGTTATACTTCCAAAGAAATATATCGGACCCAAAACTCTGATTTTCTCTTTATAGATGCTGCCAGATCTGTTGAGCTTTTCCAGCAACTTCTATTTTTGTTCCTCATTTACAGCATCCACAGTTTTCTTGGTTTTTAAAAATACTTTACGTTAAGTATACTTGACAAAATACTCAGCAAAGAAAATATCCACTTGAGCAAAATATATTCTCAAGAAGACATTTACTTGTCCTTGAGCAGTGAAATACACTTGCAGATATTCCACCAAAATTCCTCTCAGTAAATATCCCCAGCAACTTTATTCCAAACCTTGGTTAAATATATCCCCAAGAAAATATTCTCCTGAGGAACCATATCCCTGGGAAAACAGACTAATTACACACCCCAAGGTGAATATAACAATTAGATACCTCCAGCACTTATGTTCCCAGCAAAAATACTCCTGGATAAATACACCCCAAAAAATACACTGAGTAAACAGCTCAGACTATTTGACTCCCCCAGTTCTGATTATCAACGATACCATTTTCTAGCTGTTACTGAAATGCACCCAGAAACCCAGTGTCACCCATCCTCCTCACTGCCCATTTCGATTTGATAGCAACTCTTGTGTAATGTTTTTCTGTCCTTTCTTCCAGGACTGTTTTATATCAAACAGAATCACCGGCAGGAAACTTATTTTCGTCAACTGTTCCACCTTGCCTCGTATAGGAATCACAGACTTTGAACATATGAAGGTCAGTTGGCAAGTTTGAGGAAACATTTGACCAAAAGCTGTTGGTGCCATCTCATAGTCAGATGCTATGTCCTTAATGCTTATGTTCTCGATAGAAACTTGCACATCCATATTTTCATTAGAAACTCTACCACCCATTCCCATTAGCTGTTAACAAATCTGAGGATGACAGGTCTCAGCAGACAGTTCCTAGAAAAGGTATTAACTTAGGTGTAGTAACACCAGATGGTTTATATTAAAGCCTGTCAACGTCAGCTAGTTACACTGGATCACATTCTGTGGCCATTGGTAGTGCTGCAGTACCCTTCATTGCCAAGTAACATAATTACAAATTGATCAGTTTACATGGACTAATTCTACTAAGTTTACATAGGAGTTTCAAATTGAAAATTTGACTAGTGCAAAGAATATGCTGACATGAGGCCCGTCCATTTCACAGGTGGACATATAAGTTTCCGTGGCATTATTTTGAAGAGAAGCAGGGGAATTCTCCCTTGATTAATATCATTAAAATAAATGATCTGGTCTTTATCACAGTGCTGAATCTGGGAGTAATTTGACTGTCAAATTTCCCACATTACAACAATGATACATTCCAAATGTATTTAATTGGCTAAGAAGCACTTTGAGATCTCTGGTGATTGTGAAAACTGCTATTTTGGTGCAAACTATTGAACTGGAAAGGGTTGAGAAAAGATTTGCCAGGATTTTACTGGGAATGGAGAGTTTGAGTTATATCTATAGGCTGGATAGACTGGGAATTTTTCACTGGACTGTGAGAAGTCAAGGGATGACCTGATCGAAGTTTATAAAATTTGAGTGACGTAGAGATGGTGAATAGTAAAAGGTCTTTTCCATGAGTGTGGGAGTTCAAAACTAGGGGCATATTTTTTAAGGTGAGAAGAGAAAAATTTAAAAGGGACATGAAGGGAAACCTTTTAACACAGAGAATGGTTAGTGTGTGGAATGAACTGCAAGTAGTGGATGCAGATACTAGTTATAACTTTTAAAAGACATTTGGATAAGTACTGAATAGGAAAGGTTTGGAGGCATATTGACCAAATGCAAGCAGATGGGACTAGTTTAGTTTGGGAACATGGTCGGCATGGACTAGTTGGACTGAAGTGTCCATTTCCATGCTGTGTGACTCCATGACTCTTCTCTTTCCTTTTGCATTTAAATAGCTATAAGCATGGGGAGGGGCAGCAAAATACAGTTATACAACTCACTGATATGTCTGCTCCTCTGCAGTTCTGATTCCTGTGAATCCTTGATTTTAATCATTCACCATTGGTGAGCACATCTTCAGCTCCAGAATTCCCTCACTAAATTTCTCTGACTTTCTCACTTCATCTTTAAGATGCTCATTGTGCTTTTGCTAACTCATCTCAATATCTCCATAAGTGGCTCAATTGCAAATTTTGTTTTTTTTAAAAATTCATTTGTGGATGTAAGGGTTTTTGGCTTGAGCAGCATTTATTGTCCATCCCTAATTATGCTATTTACTTCAACCACTTCAATCCTGCACAGTAGGGACGCTGAAGTGCTATAAGTGAGGGAGTTCCAGGATTTTGACTCAACAACAGTGATTGCGCTCTTGTTAAATGACAAATGTTTTTAGTACTTTAAAGGCACCATATCAATGCAAAGTGCTCTTGTTTTAGGTGATTTCCCATGCAATTCAGAAGCTGCTGGACATTGAGGAACCACTCTGGTGTCGGAGCATTTCCAAACCCCACAGAGATCCCATGGGGCTGTTCCTGGAGCGCAAAGCTCCAACAGGCCGGAGAGCTGATGCACTAACACTAGAAGAGTTCCTGAAGGAAATAGATGAGTGAACCGATCCACACTGCAAGCACAAATTGGGAAGCATCTTGCCAGCTGTAAAGATCTCAAGCAAACGTCAGGCTTTTCAAAGTGGGATCCCAGAGCCTAGAGAGACCAATAAGAATGGGATTCCAGGCTGTCCGGGTTATCAAATTTCTGTATTTCACGTGATGCAGTATTATGGTATTCTTGCTGCCATGTCATTGTGTGTGTGTCTTTGGTCAGTGATCTGGTCACCGATTCTTGTCACTAGTCACCACATTTATGAATTTCTACTTCATTACGTCCTGTGATAGGGTTGCACTGAAGTACTTAATATACACCACAAAACCCACCAGTTCTAAATTGGGAACTAGCCAGGTATTTTCACTAAATGTAGTGTTTGACACCAGCAAAACTGATTCATATTCAGACCGAAACATTTTGAGTGGTGTAAATGTTCTGACAGTTAACAGTTATCGGTAGGAGCAGATTGTCTGTTTAGAGGCTGTATAAAATATCCACTGTATCTCCACCTAGCTCCAATAGTTAAATCTATTACATGTACTTGTTACAAGCTAAAATACCACCCTAGATCTGAAACAAGTAATTTAGGTTCATGTTACAATCCTTACTGATGATGGTTAGACGAAGATGATGTGAGATTTGTAGCATCAAGTGCAATTATGCTCACCCAAATTCAGGGAGATGCAGACAAGGAGACATTACATTTCAAAATATCAGGTTCCACCACTGTTCCACATCTCTCCCAAGCCTTCCATGATCTCTGATTTATCAGAATGTCCAGCCAGTCCTGCATGATCAGAAATTTCCTGCAAAATGGGAACAGCAAAGCCATTGTCTTTGATTCTTACCGGAAAATGGATTCCCTAAACATGACTTCTTCTTGTCTCTGGGCATTGTTTGAGGCTGAACAGGACTGTTTGCTGCCCTATCCTGGAATACTTTTCTGACTACATGGCAACCCCTTTGCTAAGACTACCTATATTTTTACCTCTTTAACATTGGCATAAGTGGGGAGGAAGTGGCATAATGATAATGTCACCGGATTTGGAATCCTGAACCCTGGGCTAATGTTTTGGGACGTGGGTTTGAATCTGATCATAGCGGATTGTAAAATTTAAATTTGATTTTATTAACAAATCTGGAATGAAAAGCTATCCAAATGGTGATCATGTAACCACTTTTGATTGTTGTGCATGTCACTGATGTCCTTTAGGGAAGAACTGGGTACTGTGTAACGAGAAGGGAATCATTGCCAAACTAGCAATGTGAGGCCCCTTGAAGATGAGTGACCAAAACGTGTTAGAATTGTTAATCAAGATGGAGAATGAGGTAGTTGATTCGGAGACAAGGGTGCGGAATCTGAATAAAGGAAACTATGAAGATATAAGGAGCGAGTTGGTCTTGATAGTTTGGGGAGGGTTACCGAAAGGAATGACAATGGATAGGCAATGGCAAACATTCAAAGAACTCATGGGGGAACTGCAACAACTGTTTATTCCTGGACAAAAACAAAGTTGCTGGAAAAGCTCAGCAGGTCTGGTGGCAGCAGCTGTGAAGGAAAAAACAGAGTTGACGTTTTGGGTCCGGTGACCCTTCTGAGCAAGTTATGAGAAAGGGTCCCCAGACCTGAAATGTTTCTATAGGTATGTGAAGAGAAAGAGATTGGCAAAAACAAATGTTGGTAACCTACAGATTGAGATGGGGGCGTGTATAATAGGGACAAGAAATGGCTGAGCAACTGAATACGTACTTTGGTTCTGTCATCAGAAAAGAGGACACAAATCAGATACCAGAAATGTTGAGAAGTGCAAGATTTAGGGAGAGGGAAGAATTGAGGGAGATCAATATTAGGAGAGAAATGGCTGTGAAAATTGATGGGATTGAAGACATAAATCCCCACAGCCTGATAAACTACATCCCAGGAGAGCTACAGAAGTAGCGCTAAAAATAGTGGATGCATTGGTGGTCATCTTCCAGGATTCCATTGACTCTGGAACAGGTCCTGTAGATTGGATGGTAGTTAATGTCACTCCAATTTTCAAAAATGAAGGTAGAGAGAAAACAGAATTATAGACCAATAAGTCTAATATCAATCGTGGAGAAAATTCTCGAATCCATTATCAAGGACTTTATAGCGCAGCTTTTAGAAAGTAATGGCAGGTTTAGAGAGTCGGTATGGATTTATGAAGGGGAAATCATGTTTGACAAATCTGTTGAAATTCAATGAAGATTAAACTAGTAGAGTTGACAAGGGGGAGCCAGTCAATGTGGTATATTTAGACTTTCAGAAAGCGTTTGACAAAGTCCCACGTAAGAGATTATTATGCAAGATTAAAGCACATAGGATTGGGGGAAGTGTACTGAGATGGAAAGAAAACTGATTGGTAGTAAGGGAAAAAAAGAGTAGGAATTAATGGGTCCTTTTCAAATTAGCAGGCAGTAACAAGTGGGGTGTCACAGGGATTGGTGCTGAGACCCCAGCTGTTCACAATATACAAGGTGGCACGGTGGCTCAGTGGTTAGCACTGCAGCCTCACAGCACCAGGGACCCAGGTTCGATTCTAGCCTCGGGTGTCTGTCTGTGTGGAGTTTGCACATTCTCCCCGTGCCTGCATGGATTTCCTCCGGGTGCTCTGGTTTCCTCCCACAGTCCAAAGATGTGCAGGTTAGGTGGATTGGCCATGATAAATTGCCCATAGTGTGCAGGGATGTGTAGCTTAACTGGGTTCTAGGGGGATGGGTCTGGGTGGGATGCACTGAGGTTTGGTGTGGACTTGTTGAGCCAAAGGGCCTGTTTCCACACTGTAGGGATTCTATATATTAATGATTTGATTAGGGGAAAAAAATGTAACATCTCAAACCTTCAGATGACACCAAGTTGGGAGGGTGAACTGTGACAAGGATGCAGCAATCAAAAACAGAAGTTGCTGGAAAAGCTCAGCATGTCTGGCAGCATCTGTAAAGAAAAAAAATCAGAGTTAACATTTTGGGTCCCAGTGACGCTTCCTCATAACTAGCTCAGAAGAGTCACCAGACCTGAAATGTTAACAGTTCTTTTTTGGTTTTATTAAAGATGCAGAGAGCCTTCAGCATGATCTGTGGGTGTGGGTGAGTGGGCAAATCAATGGCAGATGCAGAATAATTTCGATGAATGTGAGATTATTCACTTTGGAAGCAAAAACAAGAAGGCAGATTTCTACCTGAATGGCTGTAAATTGGGAAAGGTGAGTTTGCAGCAGGACCTGGGTGTTCTTGAGCACTCGTTGCTGAAGGTAAGCAAGCAGGTGCAGCAGGTAATAAAGAAGGCAAATGGTATGTTAGACCATAAGATGTAGGAGTGGAAGTAAGGCCATTCGGCCCATCAAATCCACTCCGCCATTTAAATCATGGCTGATGGGCATTTCAACTCCACTTCCCTGACTCTCCCCGTAGCCCTTGATTCCTTCTGAGATCAAGAATTTGTCGATCTCTGCCTTGAAGTCATCCAACGTCCCGGCCTCCACTGCACTCTGTGGCAATGAATTCCACAAGCCCACCACTCTCTGGCTGAAGAAATGTCATCTCATTTCAGTTTTAAATTTATCCCCTCTAATTTTAAGGCTGTGCCCACGGGTCCTAGTCTCCCCGGTTAACAGAAACAACTTCTCAGCATCCACCCCTTTTAAACCATACATTATCTTGTAAGTTTCTATTAGATCTCCCCTCAACCTTCTAAACTCTAATGAGTACAATCCCAGGATCCTTGGCCATTCATCATACATTAAACCTACCATTCCAGGGATCATCCGTGTGAATCTCTGCTGGACATGCTCCAGGGCTAGTATGTCCTTCCTGAGGTGTGGGGCCCAAAATTGGACACAGTATTCTAAATGGGGCCTAACTAGAGCTTTATAAAGCCTCAGAAGCACATCGCTGCTTTTATATTCCAACCCTCTTGAGATAAATGACAACATTACATTCGCTTTCTTAATTACGGACTCTACCTGCAAGTGAACCTTTAGAGAATCCTGGACCAACACTCCCAGATCCCTTTTACTTCTGCTTTGTGAATTTTCTCACCATTTAGAAAATAGTCAATGCCTGTATTCTTTTTTCCAAAGTGCAAAACCTCACATTGAATTTCATCAGCCATTTCCTGGACCACTCTCCTAAACTGTCTAAATCTTTCTGCAGCTTCCCCACCTCCTCAGTACTACCTGCCTGTCCATCTATCTTCATATCATCGGCAAACTTCACCAGAATGTCCCCAGTCCCTTCATCCAGATCATTAATATATAAGGTGAACAGCTGCGGCCCCAACACTGAACCCTGTGGGACACCACTCGTCACCGGTTGGCATTCCGATAAAGAGCCTTTTATCCCAACTCTCTGGCTTCTGTCAGACAGCCAATCCTCAATCCAAGCCAGCAGCTCACCTCGAACACCATGGGCCCTCACCTTGCTCAGCAGCCTCCTGTGAGGCACTGTATCAAAGGCCTTTTGGAAGTCTAGATAGATAACATCTGCTGGGTTTCCCTGGCCTAACATACTTGTTACCGCTTCAAAGAATTCTAACAGGTTATTCTAACATGTTTGCAGGGACGACCTCCCCTTACCGAATCCATGCTGACTTGTTCTAATCTGATCCTGCACTTCCAGGAATTTAGAAATCTCATCCTTGACAATGGATTCTTGAATTTTACCAATTAGGCTAATCGGCCTATAATTTTCCATCAATGTTGGCCTTCATTGCGAGAGGTTTTGAGTACAGGAGCAGGGATATGTTGTTGCAGTTATACAGGGCTTTGGGACTGAGAATATTGTGCGCAGTTTCGGTCTTCTTTTCTGAAGAAGGATGCACTTGCTCTCGAGGGAATGCAGTGAAGGTTTACCAGGCTGATTCCGGGGATGGTGAGTCTGATATATGAGGAGAGATTCACTAGGTTGGGATTGTTTTCACTGGAGTTCAGACAAGTGAGGGGGAATCTCATACAGACTTATAAAATTCTAACAGGACTGGACAGGGTAGATGCAGGAAGGATGTTTTGGGGCCACTGATGTTTGTCATTTTTATAAATGATCTGGATGAGGGCGTAGAAGGATGGGTTAGTAAATTTGCGGTTGACACTAAAGTCGGTGGAGTTGTGGATGGTGTGGAAGGATGTTGCAGGTTACAGGGGGATATAAATAAGCTTCAGAGATGGGCTGAGAGGTGGCAAATTGAGTTTAATGCGGAAAAGTGTGAGGTGATTCACTTTGGAAGGAGTAACAGGAATACAGAGTACTGGAGTAATGGTAAGATTCTTGGTAGTGTGGAAGAGCAGAGAAATCTCGGTGTCCATGTACATAGATTCCTCAAAGTTGCCACCCAGGTTGATAGGGTTGTTAAGCAGGCATACAGTGTGTTAAATTTTATTGGTAGAGGGATTAAGTTTCAGAGCCATGAGGTCATGTTGCAGCTGTACAAAACTCTAGTGCGGCTGCACTTGGAGTATTGCGTACAGTTCTGGTCGCCGCATTATAGGAAGGATGTGGAAGCATTGGAAAGTTTGCAGAGGAGATTTACCAGGATGTTGCCTGGTATGGAGGGAAGGTCTTATGAGAAAAGGCTGAGGGACTTGAGGCTGTTTTCGTTAGAGAGAATGAGGTGAAGAGGTGGCCTAATAGAGACATACAAGATGATTAGAGGATTCGCTAGGGTGCACAGTGAGAGCCATTTTCTTCGGATGGAAATGGCTAGCATGAGGGGACATAGCTTTAAATTGAGGGGTGATAGATGTAGGACAGATGTCAGAGGTAGATTCTTTCCTCAGAGAGTATTAAGGATGTGGAATGCCCTGCCTGCAACAGTAGTAGACTCACCAAGTTTAAGGGCATTTAAATGGTCATTGGATAAACATATGGATGATAATGGAATAGTATAGGGCTTCAGTTTGGTTTCACAGGTTGGCGCAACATTGAGGGGCAAAGGGCCTGGACTGCGCTGTAGTGTTCTACATTTTATGATGTTCCCGATGGTGGGTGTGTCCAGAACCAGGGGCACGGTCTGAGGATTCGGGGTAGACCATTTAGGACGGAGATGAGGAGACATTTCTTTACCTAAAGAGTGGTGAGCCTGTGGAATTCATTACCACAGGAAGTTTTTGATGCTAAAACACTGAATGTATTCAAAAGGTAATATAGCACACTTGGGGCAAATTGGATCAAAGGTTGTGGGGAGGAAGCGGGCTATTGAGTTGGACAGTCAGCCATAATCGTGATGGATGGTGGAACAGGCTTGAACGGCTGAATGGCCTCCTCCTGCTACTATCTTCTGTTTCTATATTTACCCAGTTAGGCCTACATGTGACTCTAGATCCACCATGTGATTGAATGTTAAGTGCTGGACTAGCCAGAGATGTCAACATCCTGTGAATAATAGATTCTGCCTGAACTACTCTGAAACCTTCATCCATACATTTGTTGCCTCTAGACTTCACAGCTGTAATGCTTCCCTCAATGGGCACATCTTGGATTCTCCACAAACCTGAGGCAATCTAGACCTTGGTGGCTGTATTCTCACTTGCATCAAGTTCTGTTCACCTATCTTTCCACTGCACATTAGCCCACATGAGCAACTTCTCAGTTTTAAAATTCTCAACCTCATTTTCAAACCCCTCCATGGCTTTATATCCTCCTTATTTCTCAAGCACTTCCAGCTCCACAACCCATTCTCTGCCTTTAGTTTGACTATTTAGTCATTCCAGTTACCTTTGCTGCACTTGTAGGTTGTCCCTTTGGTTGCCTACCCAATGGTCTGGAATATCACGCCTGCCCCCATGCTAATGGAGATATGACTAGTTAATGAGGAAGTGAAGGCACTAAAGATGTAAAGATTGAAACTTTAGCTTAGTGGAGGTCTCGTGCATTCTCTATCCTTGGGTGGAATATTACCATCCCATGCTAGGGGACTTGGCTTCAGCCCTGACCTGACCTGACCTATATAGAGACGAAATTATTAGTCACTTCGTGCCCTGCTGCAATTTTTAGGCTGGTTGAAGATCAGGGATAGCAAAGGGGGATGCTCTGCAAGTCAGCCAGGCTTCTCAACCCTGCCCCCACCCCAGCATGAGCAAACCAGCCCCTACAAAACTCCCAAAACACCCAAGGCCAAATTCTATCACCTTAGTGGGTGCCACCCTTGCCTCTGTGCCTGAAGGCTAAGGGATCGAGCCACATACCAGAAATTTGAGTCATACATGTGACATCAGATCCAAAGCACTAGTTGAATCTTAACTGCCGTCTGAAATAGATAGCAAAGCTGTCAGTTCAAAGGCAATTAGGGCAGAGCAACAATGTCAACCGAGGCTATGACACACATATCCCATGAAAGAATAAGTTTTAAAAAAGCTAATTTCCCTTGAAAAAGAGTAGGGGAGTTCCCCACCTGTCATGACCAGAACTAGAACATAGGAACCAGGAGCAAGCTATTTAATAAGATCATGGCTGATCTTCTCATGGCCTCAGCTCTACTTACTCACTCTCTCACCATAAATCTTAAACCCTTACAGTTCAAAAAATTATCTTAGCTTTAAAAGCATTCCATGAGGAAGCCTCAACTACTTCATTGAGCAGGGAATTCCACAGATTCAAAACCATTTGGATGAAGAAGTTTCACTTCAATTCAGCCTTAAATTTGTTCCCCCAATCCTCCCTGCTTCTATCTTATCACTTTCATAATTTTATATGTTTCTATAAGATCCCCCCTCATTCTTCTAAATTCCAATGAATATAATCCCAATCTAGAACATAAGAACTAGGAGCAGGAATAAGCCGTCTGGGCCTTCGAGCCCGCTCTGCCATTCAATAAGATCATGGCTGATCTGTTTGAGGACTCAGATCCACTTACCCGCACTCTCACCGTATCCCTTAATTCCTTTATTGTTCAAAAAAAATCTATCTTACCTTTAAAAACGTTGACTGAAGTAATGTCAACTGCTTCACTGGGCAAGGAATTCCATAGATTAACAACCCTCTGAGTGAAGAAGTTCCTTCTCAATTCAGTCCTACATCTGCTCCCTCTAATCTTGAGTCTATGCCCTCTTGTCCTAGCTTCACCTGCCAGTGGGAACATCCTCTCTATTTCTATCTTATCTATTCCCTTCATAAATTTATATGTTTCTATAAGATCCCCCTTAATCTTCTGAATTCCAATGAATAAAATCCCAATTTACTCAGTCGCTCCTCATAACCCTGTCAACTCTGGAATCAACCTAGTGAACCTCCTCTGCACCCCCTCCAGTGCCAGTACTTCCTTTCTCAAGTTAGGAGATCCAAACTGCACACAATACTCCAGGTGTAGCCTCACCAGCACCTGTACAGCTGCAACATAATGTCTCTGCTTTTAAATTCAATCCCTTTAGCAATGAAGGACAAAGTTATATTTGTCTTCATAATTACTTATTGTACCTACAGACCAACCTTCAGTGATTCATGCACAAGGACACCCAGATCCCTCTGCACAGCGGCATGCTGCAACTTTTTACCATTCAAGTAACAAATTTTTTTACTATTACTCTACCAAAATGTATGACTTCACATTTATTTACATTGTATTCCATCTCCCAGACCTTTGCCCACTCACTCAATGTATCTATGTTCCTCTGTAAAGTTCTCTGCACACTTTTCCCTGCCACTCATCTTAGTACCATCTGCAAACTTTGACACCCTACACGTGGTCCCTAACTCCAAATCATCTTTATAAATTGTAAGTAATTGCAGTCCCAACACCGATCCCTGAGGGACACCAAAAGTCACTGATTGCCAGCCAGAATAGCACTCATTTATCCCCATTCTTTGCTTCCTGTTAGTTAACCAATCCTCTATCCATGCGAATACTTTATCCCTGACACCATGCATCCTTATCGTATGCAGCAGCCTCCTATGCAGCACCTTGTTGAATGCCTTTTGGAAATCTAGGTACACCACATCCACTGGGTCCCCATTGTCCATCTTGCTCGTAATGTCTTCATAGAATTCCAAAAGATTTGTCAAGCATGACCTGCTCTTCATGAACCCATGCTGCATCTGCCCAATGGGACAATTTCTATTGAGGTGCCTTGCTATTTCTTCCTTGATAATAGACTCAAGCATCTTGTCCACCTCAGAGGTTAAGCTAACTGGTCTATAATGCCCCATCTTTTGTGTACCTCCCTTTTTAAACAATGGTGTCACATTTGCTGTTTTCCAATCTGCTGGGACTGCCCCAGAGTCCAGTGAATTTTGGGAAGTTACCATCAATGCACCTGCTATTTCTCCTGCCATCTCTTTTAGTTCCCTGGGATGTATTCCATCGGGGCCAGGAGACTTATCAATCCTTAGCTCCATTAGCTTGCCCAACACTACCTCTTCCGTAATAATGATTGTTTCCAGGTCCTCACCTACCTTTGTCTCTTTGTCTCCTCCATTGTGAAGACCGATACAAAATACCTGTTCAATGCCTCAGCCTTTTCATCACATCCCATAACTAAATTCCCCTTCTCATCCTCTAAAAGGCCAACATTTACTTTAGCCACTCTTTTTTGTTTTATATATTTATAGAAACTTTTGCTATCTGTCTTTATATTCTGTGCTAGTTTTTTCTCATTTTCTATCTTACTTTTCTTTATAGTTCTTTTTGTGGCTTTCTGTTGACCTTTAAAGTTTTCCAAATCTTCTAGTTTCATGCTGTTTTTGGCCACTTTGTATGCCTTCTCTTTCAATTTGATAGCCTCCCTTATTTCCTCAGACACCCATGGCAGATTACCCCTTTACTTACAGTCCTTCCTTTTCACTGAAATATAATTTTGCTGAGCACTTTGAAAAATGAGCTCCACTGCTCATTAACTGTCACACCATAAAATCTTTGTTTCCAGTCTACTTTAGCCAAGACCTCCCTCATTCTATTGTTATTCACCTTCTTCAAGCACAGGACCCTGGTATTGGGTTCTATCTTCACACTCTCTATCTGTATTCTAAATTCAACCATACTGCGATCACTCCTTCCAAGAGGATCCCTAACTACGAGGTCATTAATTATTCTTGTTTCATTACACAGGACCAGATGTAGAATAGCTTAGTCCCTTGTTGGTTCCATTACATACTGTTCCAGAAAACTATCACAGATCCACTCAATGAACTCCTCCTCAAGGCTACCCTGACCGAGCTGGTTCGACCAATCTACAAGTAGATTAAAATCCCCCATGATAATTACCATACCATTTTTACTGGAATTAGTTATTCCTTTGTTTATTGCCTGCCCCAATGTGATGTTATTATTTGATGGCCTATAGACTACACCTATCAGTGACTTCTTCCTCTTAGAATTTCAAATTTCCACCCAAATGGATTCAACCTCATTCTCCATAGAACCTGTATCATCTCTCAGCACCGCCCTGATGTCATCCTTGAATATGAGCTACATCACCTCCCTTACCTTCCTGTCTGTCCTTCTGAATACTCTGCACCCCTGGATATTTAACTCCTCGTCATGACCATCCTGCAACCATGTCTCTGTAATGGCTACCAAATCATATTCACTCGCGATGATTTGTGCAGTTAACTCATCAACCTTGTTATGAATGCTACGAGCATTCAGGTAAACTGCCTTTATGCCAGCTTCCTTACCCTCATGATTTTCAAATTCTCTAATAATATCTCCTGAGTTATCTTTCCTTTTTGCTTCTTTCATAGTCTGCCTTGAACTTAAACCCTCCTGCACACATGCTAACCTGCTGCTTGCCTTTCTATTTACCATCATGCTCCCTGTCGTTTTCCCTTTCCCCTCACCCTGACTCACTAGTTTAAAGTCCTAGTGACCACCCTATTTATCCTTTTCGCTAGTACACTGGTTCCAATTCGGTTCAGGTGGAGACTGTCCCATCGGTACAGATCCCCACCGGTTCCAAAACTGATGCCAATGCCCTATGAAATGGAACCCCTCTTTCCCACACCATTCCCTTAGCCACGTGTTTACTTCCCTAATTTTCTTATCCCTAAGCCAATTTGCACGTGGCTTGGGCAGTAATCTGGAGATTATGACCCTCGAGGACCTGTTCCTTAATTTTGTTCCTAGTGCTTGATAATCCCCAAACAGGTCCTTCACCCTAGCTTTGCCCATGTCGTTAGTCCCAACGTGGACCACAACAAATGGATCCTCCCCCTCCTGCTCCAATATCCTTTCAACCCCGTCAGAGATGTCCTCCACCCTGGCACCAGACAGGCAACAGACCATGCAGGACTCCCGATCCGGCTGGCAAAGGATACTATCTATCCCCCTAACTATAGAATCCCCTATAACTACCACTTGTCTTTTTGCTCCCCCCTCTTGAATGGCCTTCTGCACCATGGTGCTGTGGTGAGCTGGCTCATCCTGCCCGCAGCCCTTTTCTTCATCCACACAGTGAGCAAGTATCTCGTACCTGTTGGATAAGGTCAAAAGCCGAGGCTCCTCCACTCCTAAAGTCAGGATCTCCTACCTGCCTCACTTGCAGTCACACCCTGTTGTCCCTGATCACTAACTGAATTTGAATTAATCTACCAGGTGTGACTGCCTCCTGAAACAAAGCGTCCAGGTAACTTTCCCTCCCGGATGTGCCGCAGTGTTTGAAGCTCGGATTCCAGATCATCAACTCTGAGACAGAGTTCCTTCAGCAACCAACACTTGCTGCAGATGTGGTCACTGCCATTCACAATGGGATCTGCCAGCTCCCACAGCATACAGCTACAGCACATCACCTGCCCAGCCATCTCTACTTAGTTAATTACTTTATTACTTTATACAGCCGCTGCCCAAATACATTTCCGGCAGCCCCCCGGTCCTCACTGTTGCCTCTCCCTCTGCTGCTACAAATGAAGGCTGCTGACGCTCGAGGTAAGCCCTTTAAGAGGGAAGCTTACCTTCCTGGCCCCCTGGTCCTTGCTGTCGCCTCTCCCTCTGCTGCTGAAAAATCTACTCAGTCTCTCCTCATAAACCAACCTTTCAACTCTGGAATCAACCTCATAAATCTCTTCTGCACTAGTGGCAGTACATCCTTTCTCAAGTAAGGAGTCTAAAAGTGCATGCAGTACTCCAGGTGTGGCCTCACCAGCACCTTACACAGCTGCAACATAAATCCTTCCTTTTAAACTCAATCCCTCTGGCAATGAAGGACAATATTCCATTTGCTTTCTTAATTACCTTTTGAACCTGCAAACCAACCTTCTGTGATCCATGCACAAGGAAACCCAGGTCCCTCTGCACAGCAGCATACTGCAATTTTTTTTACCATTCAAGTAATAGTCCCTTTTACTTTTATTCCTACCAAAATTGATGACTTCACATTTATCAACATTGAGTTCCATCTGCCAGACTTTTGCCTACTCACTTTAACTATTTATATCCCTGTGCAAACTTTCAGAGTCCCCTGCACACTTTGTTCTACCACTCATCTTAGTGTCATCAGCAAGCTTTGTAACACTACATGTGTTCCCAACTCCCAAATCATCTATATAAATTGTAAACAATTGTAGTCCCAACACTGATACCTGAGGCACATCGCTCCTCACTGATCACCAAACAGAAAAGTACTCATTTATCCCCACTCTTTGCTTCCTGTTAGTTAACCAATCCTCTCTCCATGCCAATACATTGCTTGTAACACCATGTATCTTTAGCTTATGCAGCAGCCTTTTGTGAGGAACCTTGTCAAATGCCTTTTGGAAATCCAGATACACCACATCTACTGGGTCCCCATTGTCCATATCGCATCCATAATGTCTTCATTGAATTCCAGTAAATTAATTAAATTCTTGCCTTCATGAACCCATGCTGTGTCTGCCCGATGGGGCAATTTACATCTCGATGTCTTGCTATTTTTTCATTGATGGTAGATTCAAGCATTTTTCCCACTGTAGAAGTTAAGCTAACTGGCTTACAATTCCTCATCTTTTGTCTACCTCCTTTTTTAAAACAGTGGCATCACGCTTGCTCTTTTCCAACCTGCTGGAACTGCTCCAGATCCAGTGAATTTTAGAATTCTGAGGATTAGGGTTAGAGAAGGATTACATTTTGGTTATTATTTTCACTGCTGTTTTGATAAGTTTCCTACCACAGTGACTACAATTTAAAATACTCCAATAGTTTTAAATTGCTTCTATGTTGGTGGCTGATGTGACAAAATAAGCTGGACAAAAATATAATTCTTCCTATTGATTGATGTTTATGGTCGAAAGTTAAAACTGACATCAACTGGAAAGGCCTAGACAGAAATGTTTTCTTTAATTGTAACTTAGAGTGGAACAACAGAAAGAAATGCATGGAAATACTGTCCTTGTTGAACTCATTAAAATAAAGAGGCTGGAACATCTGATATGTATTTGTCTAATTTGGTGTTACTTCACAAAGACATCATTGACTGAAGAGAAAGCTGTTAATTGTCCCCTTTCTCCACAGTAGTCAGTCGCTGCTCCAATGTTCCCCAGGCCTTTACTCTTTTCTGGGATATGGTTGAAGCAAACAGTGCAATGGGACAGCAGCGGGGGAATGGACAATGGACAGGGATCAGCTTGAAATAAAATTCCAAAAGTAATTCTTTCCACTTTTATCCTGAGTTCATGAGCCAATTATCAATATTGACCCAGGCGCATACACTTTTGCTAGCGGAGCATAAAGTGAGCCCCCAGTAAATATCCAAAGTGAAAGGGGAAATTTGAACTTAAACCCAATCACTGATCTTTCACCTTTCACAAAAGAGTTCCCAATTTCAACGAGTGGCCAAAGACTGCAGTGACAGGTTGTGACCCAATGTGTAAAAGACCTCCGGAACCCATTATCTCTGATATAATTTTCACCTCACTGAAAAGCCTCTTCTAGGGATGCCTAACCTGAAGAAGTTACCCTCCACCCTCTGGACAAACCTCAGGGGCTGCTTCTCCCTCTCTCCCTATTTATTTCAGAACCCTCTCCCCCTCCCCTTTTTCTGATGAAGGGTCTAGGGCTGAAATGTCAGTTTTTGTGCTCCTAAGATGCTGCTTGGCCTGCTGTGTTCATCCAGTTCTACACTTTGTTATCTCGGATTCTCCAGCATCTGCAGTTCCCATTATCTTTGATACAGGGAAAGGAGATCCCTGGCAGCAAGTGGGAGCTGGGCTGATTACTAGACAGCAAAGTTAAGTGATGTGTCAAGATGTATCAAATGAGACTTTTTGCTTTAGGACTGGTCATTTAATTGCCTTCTGGAATTGTCTTTCTGATCTATAAATTCCTCTCGATGGTGTGAACATATAACTGTGTGGCACTTGTAGTTCAATCACTTGGCTGCTGCCCACCTCTCCTCAGACAGGTTCAGCGTCCACAGCAATCACTATCTTCAGACAATTGTTTCTTCCTTAGCAAAGACATCCGGTATATGAAGCTGAGGTGTACCTGCAGACGTGGATGTGTCAAGAAGAACTTTGTAAGGGGGGTGTTTCTCATGGACACAGATGCCAGGTCGAACCAGGGGAACAGGCTGAGAAGAGACATTTGAAGAGAAAAACACATGGCTTTAGCAGAATCCTTTGGAAACATTGACAGGAAATAAGTAAACCCTTCCCAGACCCAAGATCTTCTTTGCTTTCTGCATCCTCTTGCAGAAGGTGCTTGGTGACTATCTGACCATATCATAGGTGAGCTCAGCTCCAAATTAGAAAATACCAAAAAGAGCTACTAGGAACAAGACATCCAGGCTGTGATTTCCCACCACTCATAGAAACATAACAACTAGGTGCAGGAATAGGCTATTCAGACCTTTGAGTCTGCTTCACCATTAGTATGATTAGGGCTGATCCACTAGCTCAATGATATATTCCCACTTTCTCCCACACACATTGTTGCCTTTAAAAGTTAAAAAAGTCACCTTTTTGAACATATTAATTGACATAATCTACACAGTCTTCTGTGGTAGAGAATTTCAGAGGTTTATTACTCTTTTGGTAAAGGCAGATTTCCCTCATCTCAGTCCTGAATGACATCCCATATTGTGAGACTGTTGCCCCAGTTTGGGATTCCCCAACCAGGAAAAACATACTGCCTGCATCAAGTCTGTCTGACCTTGTTAGAATTTTATTGTTTCAATCAGATCCACTCTCATCCTTCTAAACTGTAGTGAGTATGGGCCCAGTCAAACCAACCTCCCCTCATAGGACAGTCCTGCTATTCCCCGATATCAGCCTAATGAGCCTCCACCGGACAAATAATCAAATGCTCTGGGAATATGGGTTCCAAACCAATCAAGGGAAATGTTGGAATTTGAATTCAATAACATCAGGAATTAGAAGCTTGAACAATGACATCTGTTAAACCATCGTCAAGTGTTGTAAAAACACATCTGGCTCACTAGTATCCTTTAGAGAAGGAAATCTGCCATCCTTATCTGGTCTGGCCTGCATGTGTTTCCAGACCCACAGCAACGTGGCTGATTGTAACTGCACTCTGAAATGGCTGAGCACGCTGCTGAGTACAAGGGCACTTAAGGATGGGCAATAAATGTTGGCCTTGCCAGAGATGCCCACATTGTATGCAAGAACTTAAAAACAAGGATAGGTATGGTGTAGTGAGGGAAGGATGTGATGAGCCATTAGAATGTTGCTACGATCCCAAGTGAAGTTACTACTGGACAAATCAAATCCCAGATCAGATCACTTTATAGTTAATCAAAATTCAGAAAAAAATCCTTCCCTAACCAAATTGTAAATTTGTCCTAGCTGCTTCTTTTCAGTACTAATCCCATGAACTTGGATTTTCTCTTGACACTCTCACAATCGAGAGTTCAGACTTTCTCAACCTTTTCATAATGTGTAGAGGTCTATCAAACACAACTTGGTCTGGAAGTTTCACAAACAACACAAAAAACATTCCATTAGGGGTTCCATGAAAAGCTAATGGGCAAAATAAGGATTCATGGAGATGGAATTATAATAATGCTGGAAGTGCAACTGGAAAGAAACATAGTTTATTGGTGAACACCAAAACAGAACTCAACCTGGGTGAGACAACTTTGCAGATCCACCCTGAGGTTAACTTTTTAAATATTTTTCATATCCAAGGTGCTTTTACACACAACTGAGCAACTCTACTATCACTAAAAACCCTTACCTTTTTTTGGTTTTTAACTATTAACTATTTAACTATTTACTGACACCAGTAAATCATCCAAGTTGCCAATTAGAAATTTACATGCAAAGCTCACTACGGGCAACGCAAACCATTCGGGGCTGTTTGTTTTTCCCTTTTCTTTCACTGTGCCACAGGAACCAGGGTCTGCTTTATTTTTTTTTAAATCCAGAAGTGTTATCACCCTCATATGAGTGATCTTACCACCACCAAAAATCTCTGTGACTTTATTTTAAACTGCTTAACCACACACATGCTCCCTCTCCAGGGACTTGAACGCGTGGCTGAGGGACTGGTGTCGGAAGCAAGGATTTAAATTCTTGGATCACTGGGGTATGTTTTGGGGTAAGGATAAATTGTACAAGAGGGACGGTTTGCATCTTAATAGGTGGGGGACCAGCATTCTGGCAGGCAGGTAGGTTTGCCACTGCAGCTTAAACTAAGTAATGGGGGGGAGGGGCCAAACTGGAAATTTAAGAATCAAGTTAAAGGGAAAGTGAGAATAAGAGAAGTTAAGAAGGACAACAGAATCTACAGAGCAGAAAACTCAAGAAGGGATCGTACAGTATGGCCAAGTGAAATAGGGATTGATAGGAAGGGTGAGGGGAGAAACAAATTAAAAATATTATATATGAATGCACGAAGCATAAGAAATAAGGTGGATGAGCTTGAGGCTCAGTTGGAAGTTGGCAAGTATGATGTTGTGGGGATAACTGAGACGTGGCTTCAAGTGGACAGGGCCTGTGAAATGAATATTCAAGGCTATACGTGCTATCGAAAGGACAGACTGGTGGGCAGAGGGGGTGGGGTGGACCTGTTGGTGAGGAATGATATTCAGTCCCTTGCGAGGGGGGACATAGAGTCAGGAGATGTAGAGTCAGTATGGATAGAGCTGAGAAATTCTAAGGGTAGAAAGGCCCTAATGGGAGTTATCTACAGACCCCCAAACAGTAGTCAGGAGGTAGGGTGCAGGTTGAATCAAGAGTTGAAATTGGCCTGTCACAAAGTTATCACTACAGTTGTTATGGGAGATTTCAACATGCAGGTAGACTGGGAGAATCAGGATGGTACTGGACCCCAAGAAAGGGAGTTTGTGGAGTGCCTCCAAGATGGATTCTTAGAACAGCTTGTACTGGAGCCTACCAGGGAGGAGGCAATTCTGGATCTGGTGTTGTGCAACGAACCAGATTTGATCAGGGATCTCAAAGTAAAGGAGCCATTAGGAGGCAGTGACCATAATATGATAAGTTTTACACTGCAGTTTGAGAGGGAGAAGGGAGAATCGGAAGTGTCAGCATTGCAGTTGAATAAAGGGAACTACGGAGCTATGAGGGAGGAGCTGGCCAAAGTTCAGTGGTACAGTACCCTAGCAGGGATGGCAGTGGAACAACAATGGCAGGTATTTCTGGATATAATGCAGAAGGTGCAGGATCAGTTCATACCAAAGAGGAAGAAAGATCCTAAGGGGAGGCAGGGGCGGCCGTGGCTGACGAGGGAAGTTAAGGACTGTATAAAGATAAAAGAGAAGTCTAACATAGCAAAGATGAGTGGGAAGCTGGAGGACTGGGAAGCTTTTAAAGAGCAACAGCGGATAACTAAAAAGGCAATACACAGAGAAAAAATGAGCTATGAAGGAAAACTGGCCAAAAATATAAATGAGAATAGTAAAAGCTTTTTTAGGTACGTGAAAAAAGAAAAAAAATGGTTAAGACTAAAATTGGGCCCTTGAAGTCAGAAACGGATGAATTTATTATGAGGAACAAGGAAATGGCAGAAGAATTGAATAGGTACTTTGGATCTGTCTTCACTAGGGAAGACACAAGCAATCTCCCAGATGCAGTAGTGGCTGAAGGACCTCGGGTAATGGGCGAACTGAAGGGTATTTATGTTAGGCAGGAAATGGTGTTGGATAGACTGTTCGGTCTGAAGGCCGATAAGTCCCCAGGACCTGATGGTCTGCATCCCAGGGTACTTAAGGAGGTGGCTCTAAAAATTGTGGACGCATTGGTAATCATTTTTCAAGGTTCTATAGGTTCAGGATCAGTTCCTGCGGATTGGAGGGTGGCAAATGTTGTCCCACAATTCAAGAAAGGAGGGATAGAGAAAACAGGAAATTATAGACCGGTTAGCCTGACGTTAGTGGTGGGAAAGATGCTGCAGTCAATTGTGAAAGATGAAATTATGACTCATTTGAATAGCAGTAACAGAATAGGTCAGAGTCAGCATGGATTTACGAAGGGGAAATCATGCTCGACTAACCTTCTGGACTTTCAGAAAGCCTTTGATAAAGTCCCGCATAGGAGATTGGTGAACAAAATTAGGGCACATGGTATTGGGGGCAAAATACTGAGTTGGACTGAAAATTGGCTGGCTGACAAGAAGCAAAGAGTAGTGATAAATGGGTCACTTTCGGAATGGCAGGCAGTGACCAGTGGGGTACCACAAGCTTCGGTGCTGGGACCGCAGCTGTTTACGATATATATTAATGATATAGACGAAGGCATTAAAAGTAATATTAGCAAATTTTCTGATGAAACAAAGTTGGGTGGCAGTGTGAAATGTGAGGAGGATGTTATGAAAATACAGGGTGACTTGGACAGGCTAGGTGAGTGGATGGATGCATGGCAGATGCAGTTTAATGTGGATAAATGTGCGGTTATACACTTTGGTGGCAAGAACAGGAAGGCAGATTACTATCTCAATGGAGTCAAGTTAGGTAAAGGGGAAGTATGATGAGATCTAGGTGTTCTTGTACATCAGTCAATGAAAGCAAGCATGCAGGTACAGCAGGCAGTGAAGGAAGCTAATAGCATGCTGACCTTCATAACAAGAGTAATTGAGTATAGGAGCAAAGAGGTCCTTCTGCAGCTATACAGGGCCCTGGTGAGACTGCACCTGGAGTATTGTGTGCTGTTTTGGTCTCCAAATTTAAGGAAGGACATTCTTGCTATTGAGGGAGTGCAGCGTAGGTTCACAAGGTCAATTCCCGGAATGGTGGGACTATCATATGTTGAAAGATTGGAGCGACTGGGCTTGTATACACTTGAGTTTAGAAGGATGAGACGGGATCTGATTGAGGCGTATAAGATTATTAAAGGATTGGACACTGTGGAGGCAGGAAGCATGTTTTCGCTGATGGGTGAGTCCAGAACCAGAGGACACAGTTTAAAAATAACAGGTAGGCCATTTAGAACAGAGTTGAGGAAAAACTTCTTCACCCAGAGAGTGGTGGATATATAGAATGCTCTGCCCCAGAAGGCAGTGGAGGCCAACTCTCTGGATACTTTCAAGAAAGAGATAGATAGAGCTCTTAAAGACAGTGGAATCAAGGGTTATGGGGATAAGGCAGGAACAGGATACTGATTGTGGATGATCAGCCATGATCATAATGAATGGTGGTGCTGACTCGAAGGGCCGAATGGCCTACTTCAGCACCTACTGTCTATTGTCTATTGACATCTGGGCACAAACACAACTGCAGTTGGGGTCTTTTTTTTAATCATTTAACCTATTTTTCTATTCAATCTGTTCAGAGATGTAATTTATCCTCTGGAACAGGTGGGACATGAACCCAGTCTCTTGGTTCAGGAGTCGGGATACTACCAATACGCCACAAAATGACCCTTAAGGAACTGCTTAATAAAGGGCTGAGGTAATGAGTTAGCTAAGCAAGCCATTGTCTGTTACTAAGGGGACTCATTCTCAACAAGCTCCAGAGGGAGATTAATTATCCTTAAATGAGCCTTAAAAGGGTTATCACAGGAGTAATACCTCAGCATGATTGGAAGCAGAGAGTGAATATAAATGGGGTATTTACAAGTTGGCAGACAGTGAATGGTGGGATACTGCAAGGTCCAGTGTTGGGGCCTCAGGTATTTGCAATCTACATTAATGAATAGTGAAAAAAGCTAGCAAGTGATATATCTAAATTTGTTGATGACACAAAGTTAGGGGGAAGACAAATATGGGAAGGACAATAAGAGGCTGCAAAGAGATATAGTTGAGATAAGGGAGTGGGTAATAAGATAGCCAATGGAGTATAAAGTAGGGAAGTGTGGAGAGATCTACTTTGTCATAAGAATAGAACAGTGAAATATTTTTGAAAGGTATGAAACTTGTATGCATTGAAGTTTCAAAGCAACTTGAGTTTTCTCATACAATATTAACAGGGTGTTAATTGTAATAGCAAGAAATTTAAGAGGCATGTGGCGTGTTAGCCTTTATTGCAAAGGAATTGTAGTACAGAATTAAAGAAGTCCTGCTAAGATTATACAGGATTTTGGTGAAACCACATTTTTGGACTGTGGGTGGAAACCAGACACCTGGAAGAAACCCACACAGACACGAGGAGAATGTGCAAAGTCCACACAGACAGTTGGCTGAGAGTGGAATCGAACCCGGGTCCATGGTGCTGTGAGGCTGCAGTGCTAACCACTGAGCCACTGAGTTTAACAAATTTGGAACGTAAACACTTTTCTCTATGTTCATTATCCTTCTCCCATACCCATAAGTCACTGAGTTCTATGGGTTGCTCCCTGAAAGCCAACCTATTTTCAACTCTTTACACTTGTCATTGGGTTACTGGCTGTGCGGAATTTGCACATCCTCCCAGTGTCTGCATGGGTTTCCTTTGGGTGCTCCAGTTTCCTCCTGCAGTCCAAAGATGTGCAGGTTAGATGGACTGGCCATTCTAAATTGCCCATAGTGTCCAGGGATGCACAGGCTATGTAGATTAGCCATTGGAAATGCAGGGTTATGGGAATGGGTGTGGGTCTGGTCAAGATGCTCTTTGGAGGGTTGGTGTGGACTTGATGGGCTGAATAGCCTGTTACTACGCAGTAGGGGTTCCATGGTTCTATGAATATTTCATGGAGATCACCTAATGTCATCTAAACTCCAGTGGGTGTAGGCCTAATTTACTCAATCTGTCATAAAAGGACAAGCCCCTCATCCCAGGGTTGAATATAGTGAACCTCCATTGTACCACCTTTCTTAATGCTTTTCTTAAATGTGGAGATCAAAACTGCATACAGCACTCCAGAAACAACAAAGTGTGAAGCTGGATGAACACAGCAGGCCAAGCAGCATCTTAGCAGCACAAAAGCTGACGTTTTGGGTCTCGACCCTTCATCAGAAAAGGGAGATGGGGAGAGGGTTCTGAAATAAATAGGGAGAGAGGGGGAGGTGGACCAAAGATGGGTAGAAGAAAAAATAGGTGGAGAGGTAGGGAGGTGAAAGGTCAGTCCAGGGAGGACAGACAGGTCAAGGGGGCATGAGGTTAGTGGGTAGGAAATGGAGGTGCAGCTTGAGGTGGGAGGAGGGGATAGGTGAGAGGAAGAACAGGTTAGGGAGGCCGGGATGAGCTTTGCTGGTTTTGGGATGCTGTGGGGGAAGGGGAGATTTTGATGCTTGTGAAATCCACATTGATACCGTTGGGCTGCAGGGTTCCCAAGCGGTCAGATTCTCCAGCATCTGCAGTTCCCATTATCTCTGATACAGCTAAACTGCCCATAGTGTTCAGGGATGTATAAATTACAAGGGTTTATAGGGGCAATGGGTCTGGGTGGGATGCTCTGCAGGTCAGTGTGGACTTGTTGGGCCAAAGGACCTGTTTCCACACTGTAGGGATTCTATTCTATGGATTGAGTTCTGAAGGCTGTGAGGTACCTAGGCCGAAGATGAGATGCTATTCTTTCAGCTTGCGTTCAGCCTCGCTGGAGCATTGTGGCAGCCTGAAGCAGACATGTTAGCTAGGGAACATGGTTGTATGTTGAAATAGCAGGCAACTGGAAGCTCAGGGTCATTTTTAATGGAAAAAATGTACATGTTCTGCAAAGTGATCCACCATCTGTCTCAGAGAAGTGTGGAACCAAGAGCATTGGGGAGTTGAGGGCAACGAGAAGATGGCGTGAAAGAAATAGGAGTTGAGGCCTGGGGTAGACCAGGATGATCTTACTGAATTGCAGGGCTGGCTTAAGAGGCCTGGTCCAATAGGGAACTCAGAAGGAAGTTCTTCATCCAGGGAGATGTGAGAATGAAGAACTTGATACCAAAGTGAGGTGAGCAGTTGAGATGGTGATGGAGGAATCTGGTATACTGGCTGAAATGTATGATTCTGAGCATCTGATTATCTGTCTGTTGTTTGATTTGTCTCTGGGGCTGCTCTCAATTTTGGCACAAATTCCCAGGTGTTCACAGAAGGAATGATACAGTGTTAGACTAAATCATATTGTCATATTGGTGTAATTAATAAAGGTTTAATAATAAACTATTATCAGTTTAATAATTTTATGGTCATCTGTATGGGCATCAGATAATTAAGTTCAAATTCACACTAATATGGTGAGATTTAAACTCCAATCTCTAGATTACAAATTCTGACCACTAAAATGCTCAACCCAAATCATATTCATCAAGCTCCTATATCTCGAAGCACATGAAGTTACAGATATTCTAATGATCAAGTGATGAGACACAACATACCTGTTAAATGACAGTGACTGAATGCAGGATGCATTAACGAAGCTTTCACGAGTAAGCAAAGTTGGGTTGTCAATTGCTTCCACATCTTGTGAAGGGTTGAACATAAGGTCATTGAGTACGTCCAGTGAAAGGTGATGGGGCACTTTCAGTAAATGGAGGGCATTCAGGACAGAATACATTACTACTTCAATCCACTTGGGGTCAAGGCACAAAATAGCTGAGAGGATCAGAGCAAATTCAGAATACAACCAGCAACTGAGTTAGGAAAAATCAAATAAAGCAAAGTAACAAACAACATTTATGCAGATATTCAGGAGAAATTTGGTTAGGTTTCACTTGTGAGGCTTTTAAAGTTGATAATTCTCTTAAGATGTCATCTCCCTGAAAATTCAATGTTAATTTTTTTTATCCATTCGTGGGATGAGGGCATCGCTGGCTATGTCTTCCCTAATTACTTGAGGTCAGTTAAGAGTCAACCGCCTTGTTGTCGGCCTGGAGTCACATGTAGGCTAGACCAGGTAAGAATGGCAGTTTCCTTCCTTAAAGGGCAGATGAGCATTTCCCCCCCAACAACTGACAATGGATTCACGGTAATCATTAGAGTATTAATTCCGGATTTTTATTCAATTCAAATTCCACCATCTGCTGTGGGGGGGTTCAAACCCAGGTCTCCGTAACATTACGTGGATCTCTGGATTAACAGTCCAGCAATAATACCATAATAGGCTATTGCCTCTCCTGCCTCCTCTCCTATGGCTAATAAATCAAGGTGTATCTGACAAGGGTCCATTCCCTATGCATCAGCCTAGAGATTGTCAACAATCAATTTTAGTATGGACATTGCTAACAGCTACGTATGATGGGTTTCATATCATATGCCCACATGAACTGGGTTGCTGGCTAAAAATGAAAAGCACTCCTTGACAGACTTGCATTTTTGTTAACCCAGAACTGCTGGGGTCAATTTTAATGTTCAACCAGTGCCCAGGTTAAGATCAGCACAAACCTGAACTGAAACCTGCTTATTCCTTGTTTTTAATGATTAGGCAGTATGCCAAGTGCTCAACCATTACTTAGTGAACTCCTAAAGAAGACAGATTGAGCAGAGTTAATGGGAGTACTCTTGGGAGTAGGTAGCAAGAAATAACTCTTTTAATATGGGGGTTAATGCTGTCAACTAGAATGAATGGGCATAGCTGTGACGGGAATAGTAAGAACTGCCTCTTCATGGGGTGATGCTGTTATGCCTAAAACGCCAAATCATAACTGCAATAGTTAATCTTTTTGACTCTACAAGTGATGCTGTGACTTCCAGTTCCAAAAAATTTAACAAAAAAACATCAATTCATCAAAAGCACCTTTGATTTAACCAGATGAGAATATGATCAGGTGCATCAGAGAACTTTACAGTACAAAAAGAGGCCATTTAATCTATCATGATCTGTACCAGCTCTTGAAAGAGTTATCCAGCCTTACATCCAGACACTTCAAAATTAATCACTTTCAAATATATATCCAGCTTTCTTTTGAACCCTCGTATAGCAAAAAAAACTGATCTCCTGACTCCCCCACAGAACCTGCCCACCATCTACAAGGCACAGTAAGGAGTAAATGGAATACTCCCCACTTACCTGGATGAGTGCACCTTCAGCAATGCTGAAGAAGCTTGACACTTCTAGAACAAAGCAGCCCTCTTGATTGGCACCACATTCACAAGCATCCGCTCTCTCCACCACCGATACTCAGTAGCAGCAATGTGTACTATCTACAAGGTGCAGAAATTCACCAAAGATCATCAGATAGCACTTTCCAAAGTCACGACCACTTCCATCTAGAAGGACAAAGGCAGTAGATACATGGGGAACACCAACCATCTGAATGAATGATTTGGCACATATATCTTGAAGATACATTGAAGTGTTTGTCGCCACATTCCAGCACATTTTGAGTTATAATAAGGATTAAAAAGAAATTACTTAAGTAAGAGTTCATCTTCTGTTCAAATTGGGATCTCAAGCACAGCTCGACCGGGGACACCATCTGGGCCCATCATTTTCCTTGGGTTGACTCTCAGGAAGACTGATCTGACTTCTGAAGAGCGATAGACAGAACAGGTGTGCCTTGGGCTGTTGGGGCAGGAGTTGCCATGCTGGTGGTATTCTGCTCAAACGGAGCACAGAAAGCATTGAGCATGTCAGGGAGGGATGCATCGTTGTCCGCTATCTTATGCTGTCTCATTTTGTATCCCGTAAAGTCGTTCAAGTTTTGCCATAGACATCAGGGATCTGTTTGGCAGGTCTGGGCCTCTGAATTGGTCCGACACTGCTTCTTGGCCTCCCTGATGGCTTTGCGGAGGTCATATCTGGATTTCCAGTATTGGTCTAGGTCACCCGACTTGAATGCTGCATGCCTGGTCTTCAGTAGGGAGTTGATTTCCTGGCTCATCCAAAGTTTCTGGTTGGTCCTCCCCATCGTTTGCTAATGAAGTCTGTGATGGTAATGGCGTACTCGTCTAGGTTTTCCGCTGTACACCTGAACACGGTTCAGTCCACAGAGTCCAAGCAGACCCAGAGATGGTCTTCTGCTTCCTCGGACCAGCACTGTACCTACTTTTGTGAAGGGTTCTCCCGTTTCAGCTTCTGCTTGTAAGCTGAATGGAGGAACACTGCACCGTAGTTGGAGTTTCCAAAGTGTGCACAGGGGATTAAGCAGTAGGCACCTTTGATGGTTGTGCAGCCATAGTCCAGAATGTTTGGTCCCCTGGTGGGGCAGGAGATGTGTTGGTGGTACTTTGGCATCGCCTACTTGAGGGTGGCTTGACTGAAGTTGCCGGCCACAATGAGTCGTGCCTCAGGGAATTTTGTCTCTAGAACGTTTACGGCAGTGTAAATCACATCTAGGCCATTCTTCACATCTGCCTGGGGTGGTATGTAGACTGCTGTCAGAATGGCAGAGGTGAACTCTCGTGGTAGGGAGTAGGGACGGCATTTTACTGTAAGGTATTCTAGGTCCGGGGAGCAGTGGCTTGCCAGGATCGCTATGTTTGAGCACCAGGAAGTATTGATCAGGAAGTATACCCCTCCGCCCTTCGCCTTACCCAAGGACACCATGCATTCCATGTGGTGTATGAAGAACCTGTCAGCTTGTAGGGCACAGTTGGGCATGGCAGGGGTGAGCCAAGTTTTCATGAAGCAGGACACACAACAGTCTCTCAGGTATCTCTGGTAGTTAAGTCTAGTTCCAAGTTCATCCATTTTGTTTTTGATACTTTGGACATTTTCTAGGAGTATGCTAGGGAGGGGAGTTTTAAAGCCATGTAGTTTCAACCTCACCTTTAGGCCAGCACGTTTTCCCTGTGTCCTTGTCGGTTCCCTGCCTCCTGATGGTCTGGGTAGTCGGTGCTGTGAGTCTGCTGCTCCTACAGGTAAATGAGTTGGTTCCAGTCAGCCTGGGCCTCCCCTGGCAGTGGGACACTACAAGGTTAGAGTTCAGGCCTGAGCTGGTCTGGTCTCCTGGTGGATGGGTGGCTTTGGTGAAGTTTCTGAACCTAGGCAGTCCCAGTTGCTGTTGGAGCGAGACTTCTTTGCTTGCAGTTAAGTGAGTCAGGCCTGAGTGGGCTAGGCCTCCACGGGTTCATGTTGATGTCTGTCTCAGATCGGTTGGACCTTCTCAGGGTTGCCTACTGCCGGTCTCTGGTCGGTCGAAGTTTCAGTGGGTCAAGTAGCAGTCAGAGCCGATTCTGTTCCGGGTCATGATCAGGTCATTCAGGCAGGACACAGGTCTCTGGTAAGCAAGAAACAGTTTACTTCAGGGAATGAAGTTTGGTGTAGGGACTACGGGAATGGCTTTGTATGGATAAGAGGCTTGATCGACTCGCGGTCAGGTCCAGTGATGTATAACATTTGGATGGGTGCAATGGTCTTGAACGTAGACTGTAGGAAGACTGCAAGCTCACAAGCTGTATGATATTAACATGCCCCGATTTCTGAAGAAGGGTCTAGGCCTGAAACGTCAGCCTTCCTGCTCCTCTGATGCTGCTTGACCTGCTGTGTTCATCCAGCTCTACACTTCGTTATCTCATGTCCTACTCCTTGACAGCCTTTCTGACTGCTCGAGAACCTGGGCTTCTCCCTCTCCATCAAGAGTTAAAGATATCTTGGAATCTGAGGTGGACACAGTGGATGTTGCTGCTGTTGTCGCCCAAAGAAGAGAATGAATTTGTTCTGAGATGCTCCTGCCACAAGAGGCAAGTTACTGCGTGTAACATGCTGTTAGTATCAGAGGCAGAGTTGGAGGAACCCGACCCAGTGTTAAAATACCCCAGGAAGAGTTACAAAAAACAGAATCGGCCTATGCCCTCGGATCAGAGGGGGAGGGATACAGTGATTGTAATGATGGCAGCAAATGACCACGTAGAGTATGAGTTCCCTGATTGGGGCTATTAATCTAGTCCAATCAGGGAACCCTGGCTGACAGTAGAAACAGAAGTGTCAGACATTCTGTTCACGTTGAGAGTTGGCTCTGAGGCTTCTCTATGTGTAAATAAAGGATGACTTGGTAATGGAATACCAGCCTCTGTGGAGTTATCTCACCAGGCTCCACCACTGCCAGGGCTCCACACTCTGGACAATGCCACTGCCACTCCAAGTCCAGGCTTTGGACACCAGAGCCACCACAAGGAGCCCAGGCTCTGGGCACCGGCATAGCCGCAAGGAGCCCAGGCTCTGGGCACCAGCACCACCACAAGGAGCCCAGGCTCTGGACACCAGCACCACCACAAGGAGCCCAGGCTCTGGACACTGTCACCACCACAAGGAGCCCAGGCTCTGGACACTGGCACCACCACAAGGAGCCCAGGCTCTGGACACCAGCACCACCACAAGGAGCCCAGGCTCTGGGCACCAGCGCCACCACAAGGATCCCAGGCTCTGGGCACCAGCGCCACCACAAGGATCCCAGGCTCTGGGCACCAGCGCCACCACAAGGAGCCCAGGCTCTGGGCACCAGCGCCACCACAAGGAGCCCAGGCTCTGGGCACCAGCGCCACCACAAGGAGCCCAGGCTCTGGGCACCAGCGCCACCACAAGGAGCCCAGGCTCTGGGCACCAGCGCCACCACAAGGAGCCCAGGCTCTGGGCACCAGCGCCACCACAAGGAGCCCAGGCTCTGGGCACCAGCACCACCACAAGGAGCCCAGGCTCTGGGCACCAGCGCCACCACAAGGAGACCAGGCTCTGGGCACCAGCGCCACCACAAGGAGCCCAGGCTCTGGGCACCAGCACCACCACAAGGAGCCCAGGCTCTGGACACCAGCAACACCACAAGGAGCCCAGGCTCTGGGCACCGGCACCACCACAAGGAGCCCAGGCTCTGGACACCAGCACCACCACAAGGAGCCCAGGCTCTGGACACCGGCGCCACCACAAGGAGCCCAGGCTCTGGGCACCGGCACCACCACAAGGAGCCCAGGCTCTGGGCACCGGCACCACCACAAGGAGTCCAGGCTCTGGGCACCAGCGCCACCACAAGGAGTCCAGGCTCTGGGCACCGGCACCACCACAAGGAGCCCAGGCTCTGGGCACCGGCACCACCACAAGGAGCCCAGGCACTGGGCACCGGCACCACCACAAGGAGTCCAGGCTCTGGGCACCGGCACCACCACAAGGAGTCCAGGCTCTGGACACCAGCGCCACCACAAGGAGTCCAGGCTCTGGACACCAGCGCCGCCACAAGGAGTCCAGGCTCTGGGCACCAACGCCACCACAAGGAGCCCAGGCTCTGGGCACCGGCATAGCCGCAAGGAGCCCAGGCTCTGGGCACCAGCACCACCACAAGGAGCCCAGGCTCTGGACACCAGCACCACCACAAGGAGCCCAGGCTCTGGACACTGTCACCACCACAAGGAGCCCAGGCTCTGGACACTGGCACCACCACAAGGAGCCCAGGCTCTGGACACCAGCACCACCACAAGGAGCCCAGGCTCTGGGCACCAGCGCCACCACAAGGATCCCAGGCTCTGGGCACCAGCGCCACCACAAGGATCCCAGGCTCTGGGCACCAGCGCCACCACAAGGAGCCCAGGCTCTGGGCACCAGCGCCACCACAAGGAGCCCAGGCTCTGGGCACCAGCGCCACCACAAGGAGCCCAGGCTCTGGGCACCAGCGCCACCACAAGGAGCCCAGGCTCTGGGCACCAGCGCCACCACAAGGAGCCCAGGCTCTGGGCACCAGCACCACCACAAGGAGCCCAGGCTCTGGGCACCAGCGCCACCACAAGGAGACCAGGCTCTGGGCACCAGCGCCACCACAAGGAGCCCAGGCTCTGGGCACCAGCACCACCACAAGGAGCCCAGGCTCTGGACACCAGCAACACCACAAGGAGCCCAGGCTCTGGGCACCGGCACCACCACAAGGAGCCCAGGCTCTGGACACCAGCACCACCACAAGGAGCCCAGGCTCTGGACACCGGCGCCACCACAAGGAGCCCAGGCTCTGGACACCGGCGCCACCACAAGGAGCCCAGGCTCTGGGCACCGGCACCACCACAAGGAGCCCAGGCTCTGGGCACCAGCGCCACCACAAGGAGTCCAGGCTCTGGGCACCGGCACCACCACAAGGAGCCCAGGCTCTGGGCACCGGCACCACCACAAGGAGCCCAGGCACTGGGCACCGGCACCACCACAAGGAGTCCAGGCTCTGGGCACCGGCACCACCACAAGGAGTCCAGGCTCTGGACACCAGCGCCACCACAAGGAGTCCAGGCTCTGGACACCAGCGCCGCCACAAGGAGTCCAGGCTCTGGGCACCAACGCCACCACAAGGAGCCCAGGCTCTGGGCACCGGCACCACCACAAGGAGCCCAGGCTCTGGGCACCGGCACCACCACAAGGAGTCCAGGCTCTGGACACCAGCGCCACCACAAGGAGTCCAGGCTCTGGACACCAGCGCCACCACAAGGCGTCCAGTATCTGGACACCAGAGCCACCACAAGGAGTCCAGGCTCTGGGCACCAGCGCCACCACAAGGAGTCCAGGGTCTGGACACCATTGCCACCACAAGGAGTCCAGGCTCTGGACACCAGCGCCACCACAAGGAGTCCAGGCTTTGGGCACCAGCGACACCACAAGGAGTCCAGGCTCTGGACACCATTGCCACCACAAGGAGTCCAGGCTCTGGACACCAGCACCACCACAAGGAGCCCAGGCTCTGGACACCAGCACCACCACAAGGAGCCCAGGCTCTGGGCACCGGCACCACCACAAGGAGCCCAGGCTCTGGGCACCGGCACCAGCACAAGGAGTCCAGGCTCTGGACACCAGCGCCGCCACAAGGAGTCCAGGCTCTGGGCACCAACGCCACCACAAGGAGCCCAGGCTCTGGGCACCGGCACCACCACAAGGAGCCCAGGCTCTGGGCACCGGCACCACCACAAGGAGTCCAGGCTCTGGACACCAGCGCCACCACAAGGAGTCCAGGCTCTGGACACCAGCGCCACCACAAGGCGTCCAGTATCTGGACACCAGAGCCACCACAAGGAGTCCAGGCTCTGGGCACCAGCGCCACCACAAGGAGTCCAGGGTCTGGACACCATTGCCACCACAAGGAGTCCAGGCTCTGGACACCAGCGCCACCACAAGGAGTCCAGGCTTTGGGCACCAGCGACACCACAAGGAGTCCAGGCTCTGGACACCATTGCCACCACAAGGAGTCCAGGCTCTGGACACCAGCACCACCACAAGGAGCCCAGGCTCTGGACACCAGCACCACCACAAGGAGCCCAGGCTCTGGGCACCGGCACCACCACAAGGAGCCCAGGCTCTGGGCACCGGCACCAGCACAAGGAGCCCAGGCTCTGGGCACCGGCACCACCACAAGGAGCCCAGGCTCTGGGCACCGGCACCACCACAAGGAGCCCAGGGTCTGGGCACCAGCACCACCACAAGGAGCCCAGGCTCTGGGCACCGGCACCACCACAAGGAGCCCAGGCTCTGGGCACCGGCACCAGCACAAGGAGCCCAGGCTCTGGGCACCGGCACCACCACAAGGAGCCCAGGCTCTGGGCACCGGAACCACCACAAGGAGCCCAGGCTCTGGGCACCAGCGCCACCACAAGGAGCCCAGGCTCTGGACACCAACACCACCACACGGAGCCCAGGCTCTGGGCACCGGCACCACCACAAGGAGTCCAGGCTCTGGACACCGGTACCACCACAAGGAGCCCAGGCTCTGGGCACCGGCACCACCACAAGGAGTCCAGGCTCTGGACACTGTCACCACCACAAGGAGCCCAGGCTCTGGGCACTGTCACCACCACAAGGAGCCCAGGCTCTGGGCACCAGCACCACCACAAGGAGCCCAGGCTCTGGGCACCGGCACCACCACAAGGAGCCCAGGCTCTGGGCACTGTCACCACCACAAGGAGCCCAGGCTCTGGACACCAACACCACCACAAGGAGCCCAGGCTCTGGGCACTGGCACCACCACAAGGAGCCCAGGCTCTGGGCACTGTCACCACCACAAGGAGCCCAGGCTCTGGACACCAACACCACCACAAGGAGCCCAGGCTCTGGGCACTGTCACCACCACAAGGAGCCCAGGCTCTGGGCACCAGCACCACCACAAGGAGCCCAGGCTCTGGGCACCGGCACCACCACAAGGAGCCCAGGCTCTGGGCACCAGCGCCACCACAAGGAGCCCAGGCTCTGGGCACCAGCGCCACCACAAGGAGCCCAGGCTCTGGGCACCAGCGCCACCACAAGGAGCCCAGGCTCTGGGCACCGGCATAGCCGCAAGGAGCCCAGGCTCTGGGCACCAGCACCACCACAAGGAGCCCAGGCTCTGGGCACCAGCACCACCACAAGGAGCCCAGGCTCTGGGCACCGGCACCACCAGAAGGAGCCCAGGCTCTGGGCACCGGCACCACCACAAGGAGTCCAGGCTCTGGACACCAGCGCCACCACAAGGAGTCCAGGCTCTGGGCACCAGCGCCACCACAAGGAGCCCAGGCTCTGGGCACCAGCGCCACCACAAGGAGCCCAGGCTCTGGGCACCAGCGCCACCACAAGGATACCAGGCTCTGGGCACCAGCACCACCACAAGGAGCCCAGGCTCTGGGCACCAGCGCCACCACAAGGAGCCCAGGCTCTGGGCACCAGCGCCACCACAAGGAGCCCAGGCTCTGGGCACCGGCACCACCACAAGGAGCCCAGGCTCTGGGCACCGGCACCACCACAAGGAGCCCAGGCTCTGGACACCGGCACCACCACAAGGAGCCCAGGCTCTGGACACCGGCGCCACCACAAGGAGCCCAGGCTCTGGGCACCGGCGCCACCACAAGGAGCCCAGGCTCTGGGCACCGGCACCACCACAAGGAGTCCAGGCTCTGGGCACCAGCGCCACCACAAGGAGCCCAGGCTCTGGGCACCGGCACCACCACAAGGAGCCCAGGCTCTGGGCACCGGCACCACCACAAGGAGTCCAGGCTCTGGGCACCAGCGCCACTACAAGGAGTCCAGGCTCTGGGCACCGGCGCCACCACAAGGAGCCCAGGCTCTGGGCACCGGCACCACCACAAGGAGTCCAGGCTCTGGGCACCAGCACCACCACAAGGAGCCCAGGCTCTGGGCACTGTCACCACCACAAGGAGTCCAGGCTCTGGATACTGTCACCACCACAAGGAGCCCAGGCTCTGGATACTGTCACCACCACAAGGAGCCCAGGCTCTGGATACTGTCACCACCACAAGGAGCCCAGGCTCTGGACACCAACACCACCACAAGGAGCCCAGGCTCTGGACACCGGCGCCACCACAAGGAGCCCAGGCTCTGGGCACCGGCACCACCACAAGGAGTCCAGGCTCTGGACACCGGCGCCACCACAAGGAGCCCAGGCTCTGGACACCAGCGCCGCCACAAGGAGCCCAGGCTCTGGGCACCAGCACCACCACAAGGAGCCCAGGCTCTGGGCACCAGCGCCACCACAAGGAGCCCAGGCTCTGGGCACCAGCGCCACCACAAGGAGCCCAGGCTCTGGGCACCAGCACCACCACAAGGAGCCCAGGCTCTGGGCACCAGCACCACCACAAGGAGCCCAGGCTCTGGGCACCGGCACCACCACAAGGAGCCCAGGCTCTGGACACCAGCACCACCACAAGGAGCCCAGGCTCTGGACACCGGCGCCACCACAAGGAGCCCAGGCTCTGGGCACCGGCACCACCACAAGGAGCCCAGGCTCTGGGCACCAGCACCACCACAAGGAGTCCAGGCTCTGGGCACCAGCGCCACCACAAGGAGTCCAGGCTCTGGGCACCGGCACCACCACAAGGAGCCCAGGCTCTGGGTACCGGCACCACCACAAGGAGCCCAGGCTCTGGGCACCGGCACCACCACAAGGAGTCCAGGCTCTGGGCACCGGCACCACCACAAGGAGTCCAGGCTCTGGACACCAGCGCCGCCACAAGGAGTCCAGGCTCTGGGCACCAACGCCACCACAAGGAGCCCAGGCTCTGGGCACCGGCAGCACCACAAGGAGCCCAGGCTCTGGGCACCGGCACCACCACAAGGAGTCCAGGCTCTGGACACCAGCGCCACCACAAGGAGTCCAGGCTCTGGACACCAGCGCCACCACAAGGCGTCCAGTATCTGGACACCAGAGCCACCACAAGGAGTCCAGGCTCTGGGCACCAGCGCCACCACAAGGAGTCCAGGGTCTGGACACCATTGCCACCACAAGGAGTCCAGGCTCTGGACACCAGCGCCACCACAAGGAGTCCAGGCTTTGGGCACCAGCGCCACCACAAGGAGTCCAGGCTCTGGGCACCATTGCCACCACAAGGAGCCCAGGCTCTGGACACCAGCACCACCACAAGGAGCCCAGGCTCTGGGCACCGGCACCACCACAAGGAGCCCAGGCTCTGGGCACCGGCATCAGCACAAGGAGCCCAGGCTCTGGGCACCGGCACCACCACAAGGAGCCCAGGCTCTGGGCACCGGCACCACCACAAGGAGCCCAGGCTCTGGGCAACAGCGCCACCACAAGGAGCCCAGGCTCTGGACACCAACACCACCACAAGGAGCCCAGGCTCTGGGCACCGGCACCACCACAAGGAGTCCAGGCTCTGGGCACCGGCACCACCACAAGGAGTCCAGGCTCTGGACACCAGCGCCACCACAAGGAGCCCAGGCTCTGGACACCAGCACCACCACAAGGAGCCCAGGCTCTGGGCACTGTCACCACCACAAGGAGCCCAGGCTCTGGGCACTGTCACCACCACAAGGAGCCCAGGCTCTGGACACCGGCACCACCACAAGGAGCCCAGGCTCTGGACACCGGCACCACCACAAGGAGCCCAGGCTCTGGGCACTGTCACCACCACAAGGAGCCCAGGCTCTGGGCACCGGCACCACCACAAGGAGCCCAGGCTCTGGACACCGGCACCACCACAAGGAGCCCAGGCTCTGGGCACCGGCACCACCACAAGGAGCCCAGGCTCTGGACACCGGCACCACCACAAGGAGCCCAGGCTCTGGGCACCGGCACCACCACAAGGAGCCCAGGCTCTGGACACCGGCACCACCACAAGGAGCCCAGGCTCTGGACACTGTCACCACCACAAGGAGCCCAGGCTCTGGACACCAGCGCCACCACAAGGAGCCCAGGCTCTGGGCACCAGCGCCACCACAAGGAGCCCAGGCTCTGGACACCAGCACCACCGCAAGGAGCCCAGGCTCTGGACACCAGCACCACCACAAGGAGCCCAGGCTCTGGGCACCAGCACCACCACAAGGAGCCCAGGCTCTGGACACCGTCACCACCACAAGGAGCCCAGGCTCTGGGCACCAGCACCACCACAAGGAGCCCAGGCTCTGGACACCGGCGCCACCACAAGGAGCCCAGGCTCTGGGCACCAGCACCACCACAAGGAGTCCAGGCTCTGGGCACCAGCGCCACCACAAGGAGTCCAGGCTCTGGGCACCGGCACCACCACAAGGAGCCCAGGCTCTGGGTACCGGCACCACCACAAGGAGCCCAGGCTCTGGGCACCGGCACCACCACAAGGAGTCCAGGCTCTGGGCACCGACACCACCACAAGGAGTCCAGGCTCTGGACACCAGCGCCGCCACAAGGAGTCCAGGCTCTGGGCACCAACGCCACCACAAGGAGCCCAGGCTCTGGGCACCGGCAGCACCACAAGGAGCCCAGGCTCTGGGCACCGGCAGCACCACAAGGAGCCCAGGCTCTGGGCACCGGCACCACCACAAGGAGTCCAGGCTCTGGACACCAGCGCCACCACAAGGAGTCCAGGCTCTGGACACCAGCGCCACCACAAGGCGTCCAGTATCTGGACACCAGAGCCACCACAAGGAGTCCAGGCTCTGGGCACCAGCGCCACCACAAGGAGTCCAGGGTCTGGACACCATTGCCACCACAAGGAGCCCAGGCTCTGGACACCAGCGCCACCACAAGGAGTCCAGGCTTTGGGCACCAGCGCCACCACAAGGAGTCCAGGCTCTGGACACCATTGCCACCACAAGGAGTCCAGGCTCTGGACACCAGCACCACCACAAGGAGCCCAGGCTCTGGACACCAGCACCACCACAAGGAGCCCAGGCTCTGGGCACCGGCACCACCACAAGGAGCCCAGGCTCTGGGCACCGGCATCAGCACAAGGAGCCCAGGCTCTGGACACTGTCACCACCACAAGGAGCCCAGGCTCTGGACACCAGCACCACCACAAGGAGCCCAGGCTCTGGACACCGGCACCACCACAAGGAGCCCAGGCTCTGGGCACCGGCACCACCACAAGGAGCCCAGGCTCTGGGCACCGGCATCAGCACAAGGAGCCCAGGCTCTGGGCACCGGCACCACCACAAGGAGCCCAGGCTCTGGGCACCGGCACCACCACAAGGAGCCCAGGCTCTGGGCAACAGCGCCACCACAAGGAGCCCAGGCTCTGGACACCAACACCACCACAAGGAGCCCAGGCTCTGGGCACCGGCACCACCACAAGGAGTCCAGGCTCTGGACACCGGCACCACCACAAGGAGCCCAGGCTCTGGGCAACAGCGCCACCACAAGGAGCCCAGGCTCTGGACACCAGCACCACCACAAGGAGCCCAGGCTCTGGGCACCGGCACCACCACAAGGAGTCCAGGCTCTGGACACCAGCACCACCACAAGGAGCCCAGGCTCTGGGCACTGTCACCACCACAAGGAGCCCAGGCTCTGGACACCGGCACCACCACAAGGAGCCCAGGCTCTGGACACCGGCACCACCACAAGGAGCCCAGGCTCTGGGCACTGTCACCACCACAAGGAGCCCAGGCTCTGGGCACCGGCACCACCACAAGGAGCCCAGGCTCTGGACACCGGCACCACCACAAGGAGCCCAGGCTCTGGGCACCGGCACCACCACAAGGAGCCCAGGCTCTGGACACCGGCACCACCACAAGGAGCCCAGGCTCTGGGCACCGGCACCACCACAAGGAGCCCAGGCTCTGGGCACTGTCACCACCACAAGGAGCCCAGGCTCTGGACACCGGCACCACCACAAGGAGCCCAGGCTCTGGACACCGGCACCACCACAAGGAGCCCAGGCTCTGGACACTGTCACCACCACAAGGAGCCCAGGCTCTGGACACCAGCGCCACCACAAGGAGCCCAGGCTCTGGACACCAGCGCCACCACAAGGAGTCCAGGCTCTGGACACTGTCACCACCACAAGGAGCCCAGGCTCTGGACACCAGCACCACCGCAAGGAGCCCAGGCTCTGGACACCAGCACCACCACAAGGAGCCCAGGCTCTGGGCACCAGCACCACCACAAGGAGCCCAGGCTCTGGACACTGTCACCACCACAAGGAGCCCAGGCTCTGGACACTGTCACCACCACAAGGAGCCCAGGCTCTGCGCACCGGCACCACCACAAGGAGTCGAGGCTCTGGGCACCAGCACCACCACAAGGAGCCCAGGCTCTGGACACCAGCACCACCACAAGGAGCCCAGGCTCTGGACACCAGCGCCACCACAAGGAGTCCAGGCTCTGGACACCGGCACCACCACAAGGAGCCCAGGCTCTGGGCACCAGCACCACCACAAGGAGCCCAGGCTCTGGACACCAGCACCACCACAAGGAGCCCAGGCTCTGGACACCAGCGCCACCACAAGGAGTCCAGGCTCTGGACACCGGCACCACCACAAGGAGCCCAGGCTCTGGGCACCAGCACCACCACAAGGAGCCCAGGCTCTGGACACTGTCACCACCACAAGGAGCCCAGGCTCTGGGCACTGGCACCACCACAAGGAGCCCAGGCTCTGGACACTGTCACCACCACAAGGAGCCCAGGCTCTGGACACTGTCACCACCACAAGGAGCCCAGGCTCTGGGCACCAGCACCACCACAAGGAGTCCAGGCTCTGGGCACCAGCACCACCACAAGGAGCCCAGGCTCTGGGCACCAGCGCCACCACAAGGAGCCCAGGCTCTGGACACTGTCACCACCACAAGGAGCCCAGGCTCTGGGCACCGGCACCACCACAAGGAGCCCAGGCTCTGGACACTGTCACCACCACAAGGAGCCCAGGCTCTGGACACCAGCACCACCACAAGGAGCCCAGGCTCTGGACACCAGCACCACCACAAGGACCCCAGGCTCTGGGCACCGGCACCACCACAAGGAGCCCAGGCTCTGGGCACCGGCACCACCACAAGGAGCCCAGGCTCTGGACACTGTCACCACCACAAGGAGCCCAGGCTCTGGGCACCAGCACCACCACAAGGAGCCCAGGCTCTGGACACTGTCACCACAAGGAGTCCAGGCTCTGGGCACTGTCACTGCTGCTGTCTCTCGGAGTCCCAGTCCACTCCGCTGTGGTTGTAGCCAGTGCCATCCTGTCACCACTCCAGCCTCGAAAATAAAAAAGAAAATAAAAAGAGAAAGAAAAATGATGAAAAGCAATAGAGAAAATAATGTCACCAGCCTGGAGTTGACGGATTTCTTTCAGCCTGGACACTACCTACCCTGCCAGTGCCAGCTGCAAGTTCCCCGCCAAGTCACTCACCATCCTGACTTGGAAATATATTGCCGTTCCTTTACTGTCGCTGGGTCCAAATCCTGGCAGTCCCTCCCTCAGGGCGTTGTGGGTCAACCTAAAACACGTGGATCTCAGCAGTTCAAGAAGGCAGCTCACCACCACCTTTTCAAGGACAGTTAGGGATTAGCAATAACTAGAATGATCAGCCAGCGATGCCAATGAATGAATAATAACCTGGCCTGCCCTAATATGGCTCCAGTTCCACAGCAATGTGATTGACTCATAATTGCCTTCTGGGAAATTAGAGATGGGCAATAAATGCTGGTGTGGCCCAGTATGCTTGCTTACTTTGAATGAATTTTAAAAATACAAATTTTATTACTGAATTTTGGATATTTGGATTTCGCCACAAAAACAAAGTTGCTGGAAAAGTTCAGCAGGTCTGGCAGCACCTGTGGAGGAGAAGACACAGTTAACGTTTCGGGTCCGGTGACCCTTCCTCAGAACTGGTTTTAGCCAGATTGGCTACTAATCAGTACAAGTCTGGTTTACTCACAAACACAGGCCACATCAGTGCATACTGACATCGTCAAAATGCACAATGACATCATGCTCCCCATGCCATTGGTCTGTAAAGTCTGGGATCTGGATTTTGCATCAGGAGCAGTAATATCTGTAACCTCTCCTAATTGCTACAAAACACTGAAATGTGTGTTCCTCCTCTGGGTCTCTTCTGTATCCCTAATTTTAATCACAGTATGCATTGGTGGCTTTGTCTTCACTTGCTTGGCCCCAGTCTTTGGGAATCTCCATCAAACATCTCCACTTCTCTCATCTCCTTAAAAACACTTCTTAAAAGTTAGTTGACCAAACATTTGACCATCTGTCCCAATACCTTCTTCTCTGAGTCAATGTCAACTTATGTCTCACCCACTACCTTAACAGTGTTAAATAAATGCAAATTGTTATCATTTTATGTAAAATGCATTTGGTATTCTTGAGCCAAAACAAAATGATTCTTTGATTTCTTCCCCCCAACCCTCACAATTGGCTGTTCCTGATCTGCGGTTCTCTACCAGCAAAGTCCTTGGGGTACATCATAAATAGGGGAAATGCAGGTCAATTCTCAGATCTGGGGACTACAGCCTTTTCACCAAAGTTCAGCATACACATTAAGGAAAACTATCATACTTTCCACTTTACTTACAAGCCTTTTTAAATGGTGATGTTGCCTCAATAACTTCTTGAATCTTTAGGGCTTCAACAGGAGTTATGCCACTCTGCCACAGTTTAGGCCAGGAACTTTTTCTGTGGAAGAAATAATGTGGCCTCACAATGCTGCTGTGTGCCAGGAGGTTCTTGAGCCTGAGGGAAAAGCACAGCAATAGTAACATCAATATTTAAGTAAGTGCCAAAAGCCACATAAATAAAATAGTTATTACATAAAAACCAAAAGAACTGTAGATGCTGTAAATCAGGAACAAAAACAAAGTTGCTGGAAAAGCTCAGCAGGTCTGGTAGCATCTGTGAAGGCAAAAACAGAGTTAACGTTTTGGGTCCAGTGACCCTTCCTCAATTTACATGCAGTGTTATTAGATACATTCACAATCAAAGGCTTTAACAAAATAACTGAGAAGCAACTGTTTCCAGTGGCGGCAGGACTAGTGGATTACAGATTTTAGATCACTGGCAAAGACAGGAGATGAGATGAAAACTGAAAGAATTGCGGATGCTGTAAATCATAAACAAGAATGGAGGTTACTGGAAAAGCTCAGCAGATCTGGCAGCATCTGTGAAGAAACATCAGAGTTGACATTTCGGATCTAGTCACCCTTCCCTTCCATCAGAGATGAGATGAGATGAGAAGTGTTATTTTAATATTAATTTTTTCTGTTTTAATTAGTTTTTCTGAACTGGAATGAACTTCCTGAAAGCACAGATATTCACACCATTAATAACTTCCAGTAGGAATTTGGATAAATATTTAAAAATGACAAAAATTGCAGGGCTTTGGGTAAAAGCACTAGTAAGAACTGGATACATCCTTCAAAGTCAGTACAGGCATGATGGGCCAAATAGCCTCCAGCTGAGCTGAAAGTTTCAATGTTTCATTGGAAAACTGAACCAGAAGATCTCACATCAGAAAATGATCAGATATCTAAGCTTAGTTGCACCTCTCATTAATGAAGTGTGACTTTGGGTTTGATTACCCTCATTTCATCATCACTGCCCTCTCAGTCCCCATGGTCTATGACTTACAGTTCACCCAGAGTTTTGCTTCAACGTCCTCTTCCACTTATCTTTCCTTCACTAAGCAGGCCTTCAATGGTTCCATACCCACCCTCCCACTCCCTAAACATGGACTTCCAATCTCTTTTCAAAATCCCTCCACGGTTTTCTGAACAAAATCTGCTCTCACTTCCTCCAGCACTCCTCCGATTGCCTCTCCAACCATGGCCTCAGCGAGGTTCACCCTTCCCTATTCTTGTATATCTGTTATGTCAAGCTCCCCCTGTACCCTGGGCCTCCCTCCTCAAACTTTTGCCCATCATTGTGGCTGCATTGTCCTATTTCAGTCCTATTCATGCTGTGGTCACACAATGAATTGTGAAATGCTTTGGCCATAGGTCTTTTGAATAGATATTTTGTAATAGTGTATTTGCTCATTCCCACACAGCTTGCTTTCACTGAAACACCAATCTTAGTCTATGAAGTGTTGCTAGGCAATGGCCAGGATGATGCAGAGGGAAAATAAAAGATATTTTATCCATAGAATTCCTACAGTGTGGAAACAGACCCTTTGGCCAAACAAGTCAACACCAAACAACAGCACATCCCACCCAGACCCATTCCCCAAACCCACCTAATATACACATACTATGGACAATTTAGCATGGTCAATCCACCCAGCCTGAACATCTTTGGACTGTGGGAGGAAACCCACGCAGATACAGGGAGAAAGTCCAAACTCCACACAGACAGTTGCCTTAGGGGGAATTGAACCCAGGCCACCTGGTTCTGTGAAGCAGCAGTGTTAACCACTGAGCCACCATGATGTCCAAATGGAAACACTCCAGGTAGCTTTGCAGCATCTTCAAAGCACCCAGATTCAGGAAAGAATAGCCTGAAATCAAGCCTCATTGGAGATAATAATTAGTTCCATTTGCCTTCCAAACCATGTGTCATCCAAATTTGGAAGTGTACTGACCATTTTTACACTGAGATAACAAGGAGTACAGCTGGATGAACACAGCAGGCCAAGCAGCATCTTAGGAGCAGGAAGGCTGACGTTTCGGGCCTAGACCCTTCTTCAGAAATTGAGAAGGGGAAGGGGGTTCTGAAATAAATAGGGAGAGAGGGGGAGGCAGATAGAAGATGGATAGTGGAGAAGATAGGTGGAGAGGAGACAGACAGGTCAAAGAGGCGGGGGTGGAGTCAGTAAAGGTGAGTGTAGGTGGGGAGTTAGGGAGGAGATAGGTCAGTCCAGGGAGGATGGACAGGTCAAGGGGGCAGGATGAGGTTAGTAGGTAGGAGATGGGGGTGGGACTTGACGTGAGAGGAGGAGGGGATAGGTGGGAGGAAGAACAGGTTAGGGAGGCGGGGGCGAGCTGGGCTCGTTTTGGGTTGCGGTAGGGAGAGGGGAGATTTTGAAGTTTGTGAAGTCCACATTGATACCATTAGGCTGCAGGGTTCCCAAGCAGAATATGAGTTGCTGTTCCTGCAACCTTCAGGTAGCATCATTGTGGCATTGCAGGAGGCCCAGGATGGACATGTAGTCTGAGGAATGGGAGGGGGAGTTGAAATGATTTGCAACTGAAAGGTGCAGTTGTTTAGTGTGAACCGAGCATAGGTGTTCTGAAATGCAGTCCCCAAGCTTCCGCTTGGTTTCCCCGATGTACAGGAGGCCACAATGGGAACAGTATACCACATTAGCAGATGTGCAGGTGAACCATTTTACACTGTTGCTTTGTTGAAGTTCTGGAACTTGCTCCATAACAGCACAATGGGTGTACCTATAGCGACATTCATTGCAATTATTCGGGAAGGTGATCACCCTCCCTTATTGAGCGGCAATTAGGGTTGGGCACTAAATGCTGGCCTGTATTATAAGATTCCCATTCCGATGTAAGTGGGGGACTGACCTTGCCGCAGGCACTGCAGTTACAACACTATATACGACGCAGGATTCAGCAATGCAACCGTGAATTTGAGAAGAAACAGCCAACAGCTGAGATGGTAGACAGCAGAGAAACATCACATCTACTGAGGCTGCCAGTCGTTTGTTGTCATAAAAACACTTGATTCCCATTTCTGAGAGGTCACCTGAAAAAAGGAGTTTACATAGAATCATAGAGTCATAGAGATGTACATTGAGGAAACACCTTTCAGTCCAACTTGTCCCGGCCAACCAGATAGCGTAGATTAATCTAGTCCCATTTGACAGCATTTGGCCCATATCCCTCTAAACCCTTCCTATTCATATACCCGTCCAGATGCCTTTTAACTGTTATAATTGTACCAGCCTTCACTACTTCTTCTGGCAGCTCATTCCATATGTGCACTATCCTCTGCTTGAGAAAGTTGCTTCTTAAGTCCCTTCTAAATCTTTCTCCTCTCACCTTAAATTTATGCCTTCTAGTCTTGTACTCTCCAAAGACCTTGGCTATTCACTCTGTCCATGCCCCTCATGATTTTATAAACCTTTATAGGGTCACCCCTGGAAACATCCTTATAAATCTTTTCTGAACCCTTGAAGTTTCACAACATCCTTCCTATAGCAGGGAGACCAGAATTACATGCAGTGTTCCAAACGTGGCCTATCCAACCAATGTCCTATACAGCCGTAACATGGTGTCCCAGTTCTTGCACGCTATGAAAACTGAAAGAACTGCGGATGCTGTAAATCAGTAACAAAAACAGAAGTTGCTGGAAAAGCTCAGCAGGTCTGGCAGCATCTGTGAAGGTAAAAACCGAGTTAATGTTTTGGGTCCAGTTCTGTTGAAGGGTCACCGGACCCAAAACATTAACTCTGTTTTTTCCTTCACAGATGCTGCCAGACCTGCTGAGCTTTTCCAGCAACTTCTGTTTTTGTTCTTACACTCAATGTACTCAATCCTCTGATAGTTCGGCACTCCCTCAGTACTGAACTTGTGGACATTGCTGCACTCTCTCAGCACTGCAATAGGAGTTTCAGGATGTGAGTTTGCTCGCTGAGCTGGAAGGTTAGTTTTCAGACGTTTCGTCACCATTCTGGGTAACATCATCAGTGAGCCTCCGACGAAGCGCTGGTGTTATGTCCTAACCAGATAAATAGAAAGCGGGACATAACACCAGCGCTTCGTCGGAGGCTCACTGATGATGTTACCTAGAATGGTGACGAAACGTCTGAAAACTAACCTTCCAGCTCAGTGAGCAAACTCACATCCAGAACCTCAACCTGAGCTACAAATCTTCTCAAAACTCGCTAGTAGGAGTTTCAGCCTGGATAAACTTCCCAGATTTGGGCACGTTTATTCACGTTATTTATTCAAAAATCCTATTCAAATCACTTGAGAGGTTGAGCAAACTTGAGGTTTTTAAACCATTTCCTTCCTTTCAGCTCTTGCTTCAATATAGAACATGATTAGAACTTTACTCATTTAAAACAAAACAACATACTGAGCTTTTCCGGTCTCCTGGTAGAGACAGTGATACATGTTGCAGTCAGGTCTGTCAAGTGAAGTAAGGATAATACCAGTTGCTTCCCGAAGCGGCCACAACCCAGCACTCCAATTCTCAGAGCTCCTCTGTTAAACTGAAGGATTTGGTATTTTGCCATCCAGGAGTTGGTGAAATGGATTCCATTCAGGATTTTGCATCTGTAGAAATTGGAAAACTCAATTAGCTTATTTTGTACATTGCGTCACATTGAGATACAGTGCACTTTCAGCAAGGAAACAACCCCTTCAGTACCCGTGTAGAACTATGGTTTATGCTTCTGTTTCTTTCTCCCACTTGCACTATCCAGTTATTTCATATGTGCTTTTTGCTATGTCCATCTATCATTTCCTGTGATAGCAGATTCCACATTCTTACCACTTTCTGGATAGAGAGGTTTTTCCTGACTTCCCCATGAGATTCCTCCACCGTTATCTTAAATGATCTCTGAGAATTGATCATTGGCCTCCTCCTATTCCACATCCTGAAGCTGCCTTTTGACAATACAATCTGAAAATACTGCAGGTTTCGACAATACCCAGCATTAATAGCTATTACCCTAATCGCTATTGCCTTGAATCATTACAGTTTCTAAACTGCTACACTGCCTGTCTGACCACGAAGACAGAATGAACAGAAATAACCTCCATTAAATACTGGCAAGTTTCCATCCCTCCTCCTGGCAACTGTCTAAGACTGAACCAGACTTTTCACAGCTTCTGGTCATATTTGACCTTGAGATAAGCTATTTCTCATTTCTCATTTTTTTGCCTCCCCTTGGTAATGCCATCCATTAGCACAATGCTGACTTTGAGCTACATATCACGTAATCATACCATCACAAATTTCACATATTTCTACCTAACATATGACCCTTTGCCCTTGTATCAGCTCATCTGTTCTGAAAACCTCCATCCATGCCTTTGTCACCTCCAGGCTTGATGATTCCGTGCACCCCTGGCTGGTCTCTCAATTTTGCACCACCCTTCCAAATCACCAACACTTTCCACACCCTCTAATATGTGTACTTGAGGTTATCCAAAGCTCTAATGCCCAAGTCCTAACATACACCAAATCCCATTCAGCTATTAGCCTCTGCTCACTAATCTAGACTAGCTCCAAATTTGGCAATTTGGATTTTCAAATTCTTATCCATCTTTTCAATATCCTTCCTTGACTTTGCCCTCTTCCTGTCAACGTATAAATAATTAACTTAAATTAAGAATTTAAAATTCTGGTGAATAGTATTGAGCTAAGTATTGAACAACAGTCACCCACATGCAATCAACAACAATGAATTGATGAATAAGTCAGGAGGTATGGGATACAGGGTGATTTGGCTGTCTGGATTCAGAATTGGTTGGCTGACAGGAGGCAGAGAGTGGGCGTAGATGGTAAGTATTCTGCCTGGAGGTCAGTGCTGAGTGGTGTCCCACAGGGCTCTGTTCTTGGGCCTCTGCTCTTTGTAGTTTTTATAAATAACTTGGATGAGGAGGTTGAGGGGTGGGTTAGTATGGTTGCTGATGACATAAAGGTTGGAGGTGCCATTGATAGTATCGAGGGCTATTGCAGGCTTCAGCGAGACATTGACAGAATGCAGAGCTGGGCTGAGAAATGGCAGATGGAGTCCAACCTGGATAAATGCGAAGTGATGCATTTTGGAAGGTCGAACTTAAATGCTGAATATAGGATTAAAGGCAGGATTCTCGGCAGTGCGGAGGAACAGTGAGATCTTGGTGTTCAAGTGCATAGCTCCCTCAAAGTTGTCACCCAGGTGGATAAGGTTGCTAAGAAAGCATATGGTGTTTTGGCTTTCATTAACAGGGGGATCGAGTTTAAGAGCCGTGAGGTCATGCTGCAGCTCTACAAAACCCTGGTGAGACCACACTTGGAATATTGTGTCCAGTTCTGGTTGCCCTATTATGGGAAAGATGTGGAGGCTTTGGAAAGGGTGCAAAGGAGGTTTACCAGGATGCTGCCTGGACTAGAGAGCTTGTCTTATGAGGAGAGGTTGACTGAGCTCGGACTTTTCTCTCTGGAGAGAAGGAGGAAGAGAGGTGACCTGATTGAGGTGTACAAGGTAATGAGAGGCATGGATAGAGTCGACAGCCAGAGACGTTTCCCCAGGGCAGGATTGACTGCCACGAGGGGTCATAGTTTTAAGGTGTTAGGAGGAAGGTATAGAGGAGACGTCAGAGGGAGGTTCTTCACCCAGAGAGTTGTGAGCGCGTGGAATACTTTGCCAGTGGTAGTCGTGGAAGCGGAGTCATTAGTGACATTTAAGCGACTGCTGGACATGCACATGGACAGCAGTGAATTGAGGGGAATGTAGGTTAGGTTATTTTATTTTTGGATTCGGAATATTCCACGGCACAACATTGTGGGCCGAAGGGCCTGTACTGTGCTGTACTTTTCTATGTTCTATGAATACTGATCATTTATTAGTTGAAGCCTACTATGATTTACACCAACAGCAACAAAACAGAAATTCTTCGAAAAGCTCAGCAGGTCTGGCAACATCTGTGGAGAGAAATCAGAGTTTTGGATTGAGTGATCCTTCCTCTGAAGGGATTTAATTGTTTGCATCCATGTCATTCTCAGTTATAAATGTGATTATTTTTGTTGTGTTACTATTGGTTATAATTGGCTTATTTTCACTTGTTTATTGACTGCTGTTCTTAGTTATTTGGATGTTATTTTTATTCATTACTGTTGTTTGGAGTGTGGAAGAGCAGCCGCTGCTGCAAAATTTGACGGTCTTCAATGAAGACTGAGGTACAGGCTACTGGACTAGGTGGGATTGAGGTTCACACGGAAGAGGTATTAGAAATCCTTCAGAAGGTGAAGATAGATAAGTCCCCTGGGCCGGATGGGATTTAGCCTCGGATCCTCTGGGACGCCAGGGAGGAGATTGCCGAGCCTTTGGCATTGATCTTTAACTCGTCATTGTCTACAGGAATAGTGCCAGACGACTGGAGGATAGCAAATGTGGTTTTCCTGTTCAAGAAGGGGAGTAGAGACAACCCTGGTAATTATAGACCAGTGAGTCTTACCTCAGTTGTTGGTAAAGTGTTGTAAAAGGTTATAAGGGATAGGATTTATAATCATCCAGAAAAGAATAAATTGATTAGGGATAGTCAGCACGGTTTTGTGAAGGGAAGGTCGTGCCTCACAAACCTTATTGAGTTCTTTCAGAAGGTGACCAAACAGGTAGATGAGAGTAAACCGGTTGATGTGGTGTATATGGATTTCAGCAAGGCGTTCGATAAGGTTCCCCACAATAGGCTATTGTACAAAATGCGGAGGAATGGAATTGTGGGAGATATAGCAGTTTGGATCGGAAATTGGCTTGCTGAGAGAAGACGGAGGTGGTAGTTGAAGGGAAATGTTCATCTTGGAGACCAGTTACTAGTGGTGTACCACAAGGGTCGGTGTTGGGTCCACTGCTGTTTGTCATTTTTATAAATGACCTGGATGAGGGCGTAGAAGGATGGGTTAGTAAATTTGCAGACGACACTAAGGTCGGTGGAGTTGTGGATAGTGACGAAGGATGCTGTAGGTTGCAGAGAGACATAGATAAGCTGCAGAGCTGGGCTGAGAGGTGGCAAATGGAGTTTAATGCAGACAAGTGTGAGGTGATGCACTTTGGTAGGAGTAACCAGAAGGCAAAGTACAGGGCTAATGGTAAGATTCTTAGTAGTGTAGATGAGCAGAGAGATCTCGGTGTCCATGTACACAGATCCTTGAAAGTTGCCACCCAGGTTGACAGGGCTGTTAAGAAGGCATACAGTGTTTTAGCTTTCATTAATAGAGGGATCGAGTTCCGGAACCAAGAGGTTATGGTGAAGCTGTACAAAACTCTGGTGCGGCCACACTTGGAGTATTGTGTACAGTTCTGGTCACCGCATTATAAGAAGGATGTGGAAGCTTTGGAAAGGGTGCAGAGGAGATTTACTAGAATGTTCCCTGGTATGGAGGGAAGGGCTTACGAAGAAAGGCTGAGGGACTTGAGGCTGTTTTCATTAGAGAGAAGAAGGTTGAGAGGTGACTTAATTGAAACATATAAAATAATCAGAGGGTTAGATAGGGTGGATAGGGAGAGCCTTTTTCCTAGGATGGTGATGGCGAGCACGAGGGGCATAGCTTTAAATTGAGGGGTGAAATATATAGGACAGATGTCAGAGGTAGTTTCTTTACTCAGAGAGTAGTAAGGGAATGGAACGCTTTGCCTGCAACGGTAGTAGATTCGCCAACTTTAGGTACATTTAAGTCGTCATTGGACACACATATGGATGTACATGGAATAGTGTAGGTTAGATGGGCTTGAGATCGATATGACAGGTCAGCACAACATCGAGGGCCGAAGGGCCTGTACTGTGCTGTAATGTTCTATGTAAGACTCATGCAGTCAGAAGTGCCATTATAGTTCTGAGGCCTGCTGAGTATTCCCAGCATTTCCTGTTCATATTAATCTCTTGTTGGTTTGATTCTTGAGATTGCACAAAAGTTGTCAGGATTGATTTACTTAAATCTTATATCCTGTTATTATAAATAAGCAAACTGTTACATTCATAAGTATTACTGAGAAACTGGTTTGGGTTCACACATTTTTCAAAACATTCTCCAGATTGACATGTTCAAGTGAAGTACTCTGTAGTTCAATTGGGACTTGTATTTTTTAAAAAAGTACAATAGTAACCTACACTGAACAAATTAACAGACTGTTAATACTGATCTGGCCAACTGTTCATTATATTGGATCTGACTTGTGAACTGTTATTGGGTATGTAGCCATTTAAAGGCTGTTCAGTGGGCTTTCATTGAAATGCCAGTGGAATTGCATCCTCTTTGTCTTATCAATCTACTCTGTCTCAACACTGTCAAAATAAGGAAATAACTGACACATTGCAACTCTTAAATGACTGGTTACCTGATTTCAAAAATCCTCATAACAAATGTGCATAACATAACAAAAAAAGAAAACTTTCTGAAGAAGGGTCTAGGCCTGAAACATCACCCTTCCTGCTCCTCTGATGCTGCTTGGCCTGCTGGGTTCATCCAGCTCTACGCCTTGTTATATCAGTGATTTTGAATTGATTGATAAGACGTTGATGACTAATATACTAATTGCTGTGATTTTTTTTCCAGTGATATTAATGATTCATTGCTTTGATTTGCACCGTAATATGTACGATTGGTATTGTGATTTGGTCAGTGATTATTACTGTCAAAGCATTTGGGGCAGCATGATGGCTCGGTGGTTAGCACTGCTGCCTCACAGTACCAGGAACCCGCATTCAATTCCACCCTCGGACAACTGTCTGTGTGGAATTTGCACATTCTCCCCGTGTCTGCATGTGTTTCCTCCAGGTGCTCCAATTTCCTCCGACAGCCCAAAGAAGTGCAGGTTAGGCAGATTGGCCATGCTAAATTGCCCGTAGTGTTCAGGGATGTGTACAGGATGGGTCTGGGTGGGATGCTCTGAGGGTCAGCGTGGTCTTGTTGGGCCAAAGGGCCTGTTTCCAAACTGTAGGGATTCAATGATCTATGCATCACTAAATTAAATCTTCAGATCTCATCACAGTTGCAATTTTCTAAAGTGCTGCCACGATTTTCTAAAAGAATGGCTAAATAAAGTTTTGAGTTGCCATTGCAACCACCATATTGTAAATGATTTTTTCTACCAGAAACATCTGAGACTCACCGGTTAAATTTGCAACCATCAATCCTTTAGCTGCTACTAGGCAAGCTACTGACATCATGTGGAGATAGATGCTCACAAGAACTCTTCAGCAGGTGTTGGTTTTTTCTTAATTAATCAGTAAGTGTTTACTACGTATTACTTAGTATCTGATTATAGTATACCTAAGGCACATGGTAGTCCCATAGCAGACAATCAGGACCGGGTCAGAAATCACGTGATCCCAGTTCCTAGTGCAGCTAGTATATCTGAAATCACAAGCTTTCGTAGCGTCGCCCCTTCATCAGGTGAAGTGAGACAGAATCACGCAAAACACAGAATTTATGGGCTGACGGATCAAGGGCAGACAGATCAAAAGAAAGATCATAAATAGTAGGAACTGCAGATGCTGGAGAATCTGAGATAACAAGGTGCAGAGCTGGATGAACATAGCAGGCCAAGCAGCATCTTAGGAGCAGGAAGGCTGACGTTTCGGGCCTAGACCCTTCTTCAGAAATTGAGAAGGGGAAGGGGATTCTGAAATAAATAGGGAGGGGGGAGGCGGAGAGAAGATGGATAAAGGAGAAGATAGGTGGAGAGGAGATTGACAGGTCAAAGAGACGGGGGTGGAGCCAGTAAAGGTGAGTGTAGGTGGGGAGTTAGGGAGGGAATAGGTCAGTCCAGGGAGGATGGACAGGTTAAGGGGGTGGGATGATGCTAATAGGTAGGAGATGGAGGTGGGGCTTGAGGTGAGAGGAGGGGATGGGTGGGAGGAAGGGCAGGTTAAGGAGGCGGGGATGAGCTGAGCTGGTTTTGGGAAGCAGTGGAGGAGGGGAGATTTTGAAGCTTGAAGTCCACATTGACACTATTGGGCTGCAGGGTTCCCAAGCGAAATATGAGGTGCTTCGGGTGGCATCGTTGTGGCACTGCAGGAGGCCTAGGATGGACATGTCGTCTAAGGAGTGGGAGGGAAGAGTTGAAATACTTCGTGACTGGGAGTTGCAGTTGTTTGTTGTGAATCGGTGTGTGGAAAGTCGAATAAGTTCCTGCAGGTGATCAGAAGTGTTACATGGTGTGAGTGAAGTGTCAACAGCAAAATAACAACAGATGACCTATAATCCAATTAAATAAGGCAGAACAACAGCACAGCAATTGCTGGATGGAAAACTCATCTGACACACCAAACAACTGATTAGTTCCTCCCAGAAATTGTCCTAGCCACCCTGATGGTCATAGATATCTTGTGATATCAGTTAAACCATTCAAGTACCATTACATACAACAATATTCCTTGGAACGCTGTTCCTATCACATCCTGCGATCCACAATCAGTGCCACATGCTGTCATACATAAATACCTGTCTCCACTCTGCAGCAACATCAACTAACCCTCTCTCAAATCTGTGCCATTTCCAAGTTTCACTTTATCTTTCATCTCATCTGTCACCTCAACAAAAAGACGTTTTCTCTTTCTTTCAGGCATCAAGGTGTGCAAGCTCCAGCAACTTATGGACTCCAACAAGTGTCCTGCACCAGCCTTCCCTTCCTGCCTCTCATCTGTTCCTGTCACTCATAACCAATCCCTTATTGTTCCTTAGCACCCATTTCTGCCCAGCCCTCAGATGCCATCCCTTTCTGTGCCCCAGAGATCATTCCCCCCAACAGTCGCTCTTGCTGTGTCTTCACTGTACCTCCTGACATTATCCTCTCTGAAGTTGAATGTACTGACCTCAGCAAAAGACTCAGCTTCATGCCCTCCCCCCCCCCAACCTTAATGAATTTCGGACTCGCCATGATGTCGACCTGTTTCTCCGCCGCCTCCGCGCTCATTTCTCTGTACAGGGCTCCCCCACCTCATTCCACTGAATCCCTTCACCCACCAGTAGTATTCACCGTCCACTTAAACCTCTTCCTCTGGTATTTTATCTGCCCTTGATCTCTTCATTGAAAGCTGTCAGCATAACTTCAGCCTTCTCAATTTCTCTGCTCCTCTTGCCCACTCTAACCTGTCTCCTTCTGAAATTGCCGCACTTTGCTCTCTCAGGTCCAACCTTAACTTTGTTATCAAACCCGCTGACAAGGTGGTGCACTGATTTTTACCTTGCCCGACACCAATTCTCTACACTTCCTACCTGCTCCTGGACCATGACCTCACATCAGAATATCAAGCCATTGTTGCCGGGACTGTCACCTACTTCATTACCTCCAAAGATCTTCCCCAGCTGCCTCTAACTTTATAGTCTCCCTACCCTGGACAGCTTGCTTCTACCTCCTTCCCAAAATCCACAAACCAGACTGTTATAGCAGGCCCATTGTATCAACCTGTTCCTGCCCCACGGTCATTTCTTCCTACCTTGACTCCATCCTGTCTCCCTTTGTCCAGGCCCTGCCCACCTCTGATGCCTTCCACCATATTGACAATTTCCAGTTCCCTTCCTGACTGCCTCCTGCTCTGAGGTTCAGTATGGACTTGTTGGGCCAAAGGGCCTGTTTCCACACTGTAGAGATTCTACGGTGATTGATGGTAATAGAACAGATCAAAAAATACAATCTTTGTTTTTGTTCCTGATTTACAGCATCCGCAGTTCTTTTGGTTCTCAAAGAATACAATGTTACGGCTGCAGACAAAGTGCACAGAGAGGATGATCCACATTAAATTTAAAATTTAGAAGTCTGATAACAGCAAATAAGAAGTTTTCTTGAATCTATTTGGAGATGTATTCAAACTTTTATACCTTGTTCGGAAGAGGGTGGAAGAGAGTATAATCAGGGTGGGGGGGGGGGGGTCTTTGATTATGTTGGTTGCTTTCCTGGTGCAGTGGTAAGTATTAAATGGAGTCATTGGATAGAAGATAATAAAATGTGAGGCTGGATGAACACAGCAGGCCCAGCAGCATCTCAGGAGCACAAAAGCTGACGTTTCAGGCCTAGACCCTTCATCAGAGAGCTAGGCCCGAAACGTCAGCTTTTGTGCTCCTGAGATGCTGCTGGGCCTGCTGTGTTCATCCAGCCTCACATTTTATTATCTTGGATTCTCCAGCATCTGCAGTTCCCATTATCATTGGATAGAAGACTGGTTTGCATGATGGACTAGGCTGTTGTCACAGCTCTCTGTAGTTTCTAACAAAAGCAGAAGTTGCTGGGAAAGCTCAGCAGGTCTGGCAGCATCAGTGAAGAAAAAAAAGAGTTAACGTTTTGTGTCCAGTGACCCTTCCTCGGAACACAGTAGCTTCTTGCAGTCTTGGGAAGAGCAACTGAATCATTGGATCCCTACAGTGTTGAGGCAGGCCATTCTGCCCATCAAGCCCAAACCAAACAGCACCCCCTGGCCAATCCACCTAGCCAGCACATCCCTGGTCACTAAGGGCAATTTCGCACAGCCAAACCACCCAACCCACATATTTTTGGACTGTGGAAGGAAACCAGAGCACCCAGAGGAAACCCACATAGACACAGGGAGAACAGGCAAACAGCACACAGACAGTCAAGCAATGGTGGAACTGAACCTCAGTCCCTGGGGCTGTGTGGCAGCAGCGCTAACCACTGAGCCACCTGATATAGACCAGGGAGTGATACAGTGTGGAGCTGGAGGTACACACCGGGTCAGGCAGCGTGACAACAGCAGGAAAGCCGGCGTTTCGGGCCTAGACCCGTCATCAACGTTAACTCTGACTTCTCTCTCTACACATTTTTCCATCGGTTTGTTTAGTCTTGTTAGGGATAGCCCTGATTACCTGACCGCAGTCAGCAGCCGGCAGTAGAAGGCGGCGTGTGCACAGGCGCAGACGGTCAGGGACCATGTCCGGATCCTAAGGTATTCGCTTAAGTCTATTTCCTCCTCGGTCAGCGGTACCTCAAAGGCGAGAGACGGAAGGCCCTGGGTTAATTTGAGGTCTTGGCCCCTCGCCATTCGCCGGGCCCGGGCAGCTACCGAGAGGGAAGGCCGCAGACTCCCGGTCACCGCGGCAACGGGCAACGGCCGCGCCGCTCGGTCACCGCGGCAACGGGCAACGGCCGCGCCGCTCGGTCACCGCGGCAACGGGCAACCTGCCCAAATAATATAGTGAACCGCCTTGAATTTTTATAGCGCCCTCACCATCCTCAGGACTGCACCACCGTGACCCCACCCCGATCTCCTGGAGTATTCCTCAGATTCCCACCGTGTTGCCTCAGGAATGTCCGATCATCCATGATCCGACTGAATGGTGGAGGGGCCGAATGGCCTACCTCTGTTCCTAACTCAGATGGTCTTTACGGTTTCTGTGTGGGCGATGGTCATGTTGCTGATCCTGAGAGTAGGCTGTTCTGCCCTTCCACCCCAGGGTTTACCCACATGTTCCTTTATTTCATCTCTCCCACCTCCAATTTCACTCCTGGGGAGCACCGTGCCCGGTTCTGGTCTTCACTTGTTCATTAGCTGGCTGAACCCTGTTGTTCCCCGGTGTTGCAGACATTTCGTTTGCCATTCTAGGCAACATCATCAGTGCAACCTCTAATCATTCTGGTCTTCCAGTTATAAGATGGACATTATTAAGTTCTGAAGAAATTTACCAGGATGTTGCCTTCAATGTACGGTTTGAGTTATAAAGGCAGGCTAGGGCCTTTTTCACTGGAGTGTACAAGTTTAAGAGGTGATCTCATTGAGGTTTATAACATCATGATGGTCTTAGTTAAGGTAAATGACAGGTATCTTTTACCTAGGGTGGGAGACTTCCAAGATTAAGGGTTTTTTTTAAAAAAGGTGAGGGGAGAAAGATTTGTAAAAGATATGGGGGGATTTATTTTACACAGAGAGTGGAATGAACTTCCAGAGGAAGTGGTCGATGCAGGTACAGTTAGATGTTTAAAAGACATTTAGACAAATACATGAATAAGAAATGTTCTGGAGGGATATGTGCCAAAGGCAGGCAGGTGGGACTAGTTTAGTTTGGGATTATAGTCAGCATGGACTGAGTCTGAGTAGGGGATTCAGTGATGGTAACGCCATTGAATGTCAAGGGGCAGTGGTTAGACTGTCCCTTATTGGATATTATCATTATCTAGCGTTTTTGTGTGACTTAATGCTTTTCAGTTTAAGCCTCGATATTGTCCAGATCTTGTTGTATTCGAACATGTACTGAAGCAGTCCATGACTGGTTGTGAATGGTACTGAACATTGTGTAGTCATCGATTAACATCCGCACTTCTGACCTGATGATGGAAGGAAGGTCATTGATGAAGCAGCTGAAGATGGTTGGGCCTGGAACACTACCCTGAGGAACTCCTGCAGCGATGTCCTGGAAGTGGGATATCTGACCTCCAACAACCACAACCATCTTCCTATGTTTGAGGTATGACTCCAATTAGTGGAACATTTTTCCACTGATTCCAGCCTTGATGTCACACTGGGTCATATGCAGCCTTGACAAGGACTGTCACTCTCACCCCACCTCTGGAATAAGCAGTTGTGCAGGGTTAGGAGGAATGATGAATACATGACAGGAGGTGGGCCCTCTGGAACCTTACTCCTTCACCATCTCTGACTTCACTCCTTCACCCAGTCTCCCCTCCTATTGGGTATTCACCATCCCTCGTGACCTTACGCTGTCTGATGCTGAGCATTCTGTCCTCAGCAAAGGTCTGAGTTTTATCCCTCTGCGACCCCACCTTAATGAATTTCAGGCATGACATGACATTGAGCTCTCCTTCTGCCATCTTTGCTTCAGTGCCCATTTCTTTGGACAAGAGTCCTCTCCCTATCCCACAGAACCCTTTACCCAGTTCCAACACTCTCCCTTCACCTGGACCTCTCCCTCTGGCCTTCCACCTGCAATCAGCCTATTCATTAATCTACGTGACATTGGTTGCCTCAATTTCTCTGTTCCCCTCCGCACCCCCTCAACTCCCCCGAACTGACTGCGCTCTGTGCACTCGAATCCAACCCTGATTTTGTTATTAAGACCACCGATGAGAGTGGTGGAGTTGCAGTATGGTGTACTGAACCTCTGCATTGCAAAGGCTGAGCGCCAGCTCTCATATCTCCTTCTATCTCCCCCGGACCATGACCCCGCCATGGAACATCAGGCCTTTGTATCAACTACGGTCACTAACCTCATTTCGTCTGGTGATTCCCCCCCACCACCGACCCCCACTGCCTCCAAGCTGATAGCATCTCAACACCACCCAGCTTGCTTCTACCCCCTTCCAAAGATCCACAAACAGGACTGCCCATGTGGACCCATTATTTCTGCCTGCTCCTGCCCCACAGAACTCTGTTCCTCCCTGGACTCAGTCTTTTCGCCCCAGTCCAGTCCCTGCCCAAGTACATCTGATGCTTTATGCAAGTTTCAAAATTTCCAGTTTGCAAACTCCAGCAACCTCCTCTTCACCATGGACGTGTAATTCCTCTACATACCCGTTCCCCACCAGGATGGTCTCGGGGGTCTCTGCTTCTTCCTGGAAGAAAGGTCTGTACCATCCCCAACCACCATCAGCCTCCTCTGCCTGGCTGAGCTCGTCCGCACCCTAAACAACTCCTCTAATTTTCTTCACATCAGAGGGGTTGCCATGGGTACTCACATGGGCCCCAGCTAGGCCTGTTTCTTTATGGGGTTTGCGGAACATTCTTTGTTCTACTCCTATTCTGCCCCTCACCCATAACTCTTTCTCTGGTATATTGATGATATCATCAGTGCTGCTTCCCTCTCTTGTCTGGAATTGGAAATGTTTATTGATTTCACTTACAATTTCCACCCTGCCCTCACTGTCACCTGGTTCATCTCTGACTCCGACCTTCCGTTCTGCAACATCTGTTTCAATTTCTAGATATGGACTGGCAACTAATATCCACGATAAAACCACTGACCCCCACAGTTACCTGAACTACACATCCTCACTCTCTGCTTCCTTTAAAGACTCTATTCCATATGTTCAGGTGGGGCCAACTTTGACAAGGCATTCTCTGAAATGTCCACCTTCTTCCTCAACCTAGCTCCGTTGTTGACAGGGCCCTCCACCGGATCTGACGCATTTCCTGCAGTTCAGCCCTCACCCCCTCTCTTCCCTCCCACAACAGCAATAGGGTTTTCCTCATCTTCACCGACCATCCCACCAGCATGCACAGCCAGAAAATCATCAGATGCCGATCATCACTGGTCACCTCCGGTGAGATGCCACCACCAGACACACATTTCCCATCCCGTCCTTTGTCCGCCTTCTGCAGGATCATTCCCTCCGGGTATCCTGGTCCACTCTTCCTTCACTTCCAACACATTCCCCTGCAATTGTCGAAAGTATAACACTTGCCCATTCACATTCTCCCTCCTTAGGATCCAAGGGCACAAAAATAACTTCCAGGTGAAGCAGCACTTTACTTGCACTTCACACAATCAGTCCACTGTTGCTGCTCACAATGTGGTCTCCTCCATGTTGGGGAAATGAAGCATAAACTGTGGGTAACTGTTTCGCAGAACACCTACATTCTGCCTCTAAAAATGACCCTGAGCTCCCAGTTGCCTGCCACTTCAACACACCACTCTGTTCCCTAGCCTATATCTCTGTCTCAGGCTTGCTGCGGCGTTCCAGTGAAGCTCAGTAAAAGCTGGACGAACAGCACCTCATTTTCTACTCGGGGACCCTGCAGCGTTCTATATTCAATGCAGACTTCAATAATTTTAGGGCTTAAACTTTACTAAGTGCTCGTCAACAGGGCCTTGTGATCACAGTCAGCTATTACATACAACCCATTGTTAACCACTAACAGTCTCGATTAACAGCTATTCACCTTCTTAGCCAAATCATTATCCATTCCTTTGTTTGTCCAACTGTCCTTCTCTCTCCTTAGGCTCTATCTCCACCTATCATTTACTCCTTACCCCCTCCACCCACATGATCTTCTACATAAAAAGTGACATTTTCCTAGCTACCATCAGTTCTGAGGAAGGGTCACCAGACCCGAAACATTAACTATGAGTTCTCTTCACAAATGTTGCCAGACGTGCTGAACTTTTTCAGCAATTTCTGTGTTTGTTTAACACTTAGAGAATATTTGGGAATCAGCTTAAAGGAATGGAAATAAAACGTCTTGGGACATTTTTACCATATGCTGTTTATGCAATGTTGTTGACATTGTGGTAATATACAAAAATCAAATCTATGAAGAAGTAAAAGTGTCATTTTGCAGGAGTACCAGAAACTGAAGCATTAGTCTGTCATTCAATGCACTTTAAATTTAATCCGTCACCATGGTAGCCAACAGACAAAGCAGAATAATATACACGTACTGTATATGCAAGACTGTATTTTTTTCCCTTTAAGTTCATTGCCTATGGTATATTCCTTCTTAACAACTGCTATAATACAACCACATCAACAATATTATTCAAAAAATTTGTACATTTGTTACAGTAACAGAATTCTAAATAAACTCACAAAAGCTAGGTGTTTAAATCTGCTGTACAAAAAATTAAATTATACAAAGCAACAAAATATTGTAACAATCCTACTGCATAGTGCAGCAGTACCCACAGACAACAGTGATGTTACAAGGAAGTTAATTTTTAAGTGCAAGTTTCAAAAAGCAAGAACTATACACAAGTTTTGGGCATTTAGTCATGTTTCTAATTCTTACTGTCGGTATTTTTAAAATTCTCTCTGTAGCAGGGAATGAGGAAGTGGTTTACAATCCTATCCTGTGATGTCTGTATATTCCTTTCTCTATTATGCTTGTGTCCAATAATTTTTAAAAACAATACTCACGATCACAAGTGTAGGCAGTAAGATTGTTGCATCTAATCTTTCAAACACCAGCCCTCATTTTTTTAAAGCAGGTATGAAGAGCGAGGGATACTGAGTACATTAAGGACAATAATAATTTAGCCAGGGCCCGTAGCAAGTTTTGCAGACCATGTGCTATTTTATGTACTGTTCTTTTTCAACTCAACATTGGCTGAAGAAAAGTGATAGCACCAACAAAAAAAATCAAATAATTATAGAAAAGAATCTTCCTCTCTCCCACTCAAAATGGTAAGGTTGAAAAAACAGGAAGTGGTCTCCGCACTGTAGTTGTGAAGGAATATCCAGAGTATCCTGGGATAGCCCATTCATAACTAGGCTGCTATATTGTCTCCATTCAATGAGGCTCATCCAAATGTAAATAGCTGAGGGTGGGAGCAACATGCCGGTAGCTTGCTAACATCTGTGGGTTATTAATGCGATGTGGTTTTACACTGAAATTGGAAGAATTTGAAATACCAGCATCATTTACACCAGTTCTTACAGGAAAGTCAAACCCCTCCCCAAAACTCTGCTAAGTTCACTTTCAGCTGCTTAAATTGCAGGAATTTGATCAGATTTGTTCTAGTGGAGGGGGGGGAATAAACTTTTAAATACAATTCCAGAATTATTGGATTTAATTGGTTGCATAGTCAGTTATGAATGAAGCCTTGGAATACAATAAGTCAAAATGGCACAGTGTCTGTTTTCTTCAATAATCTGGGAGAGGAAACATTTCCACAGCTGACTGAAGATAATTCTTGTTGAATTTTGGGGATGCAATATTGCAGCAAAAGAAGCAGAATGTTTTGCACTGAATAGGCACTGGACAGTCAAATGTCCCTCCTCGCCAACCCCTTCCACCTCCAAATTAAACATATCCTTTTTCAATGTTCTCAAAAGCTGATACTATTTCTCATGCAAGAGAATGTTCAGGTAACCTGGAGCCAAGCTTCTATTGATAGCACAGCTGCACAAGCCAAGTGGCTTCTGATACTTATCCTTTCAATGCAGTGGAGCTGTCCTGTCACTGCACAACTGGGGCACACAATATTAGGCTGACCCACTTGAAAGGAAATAAAAACAAGGAATGTACCCTTTGAATTAACCCAAACTACTTGAGGCAAAGGTCTCTGCAAGAAATTGTCAAGTGTGTCCAGAAGCTGATTAAGCAATGCATATCTAGAGAATGTAGACTATGTTTAGTCATTAAGGGCTTGAGCAATGGGCTTGGTACCATGGAAAGTGGCTGACTTTTGTAGTAAGTTCAGGGTTTAAATGTGCTCGGCAATTACAAGTTATCTCAGTCAGGATGAGGGAATGATTAGCACCCTTGTTTCGGAGACAATGGAACTAGAAAGCTACAAGATTACTCTTACAGCTAGTGGGTTTACAATCTGTGGTGTATCCAAACAACAATGGTTTCGATCCCATGACCTTGCCAAACTGAGATGAGCAGTAGAATCCTCGCTGAGGCAGTCACACTATTCAAGCTTCTGTTTTTCAAAAATATATCTCCATGCCATCTCTAAAATAAATCGGGGAATATTCTACACAGCATCAGATCAGTCAAATTATTTAAAGCTGCAGCTCACTTGATGGATACTGTCTATAGTATTTTTAACTCACAAAATAATGAGGCCAAAATATACAGGCAGGAAAGTGTACTGCGCAGTGAATCCCAGTTGATTCCCAGCATCAGGAGTTCAAAGCTTCATTAAGATTTCTGTCCTTTCCTGGGAAGCTGATATTTGCTTTGACAATTACTGGTCACCAAGACGCCATTTCTGGGACTCTTCCTGCCGGGCATCTGGCTGAATCTGATTTCGCATCCCACCTAGAACATTGGAGGTGGCTTCCGTTGCAACGATTAGTGGCTTCACCACTGCTGGTGGGATTTGGCGCAAGACACCTCCTACTGCCCCAGTCATACCCCTCTGCTCATGCTCCCGCGCTGCAGTCTCGTAGATCAGGTGAGCTGTGTCCGTGAACCCCTGCACATAAAACACAAAATCACATCAAACCAAGAGATGGTTCTTGCTGATATATTCCATGGTATTAACCCTGTCTAACCAGAGACCTTCATGGGATTGACAGTCTAAACTCCAGGCTAATGTTATGGGGACATGGGTTCAAATCCTACCATTACAGAACTTGAATTCAATAAGAAGCAAAATTAATAGCAGCCATATGCCGCTGTTGACTGTTGTTCACAAAAAGAAACCATCTGGTTCACCTATTAGGGAAGGTAATCTGCCATCCTTACCTCGTCTGGCCTACATGTGACTTCAGACCACAGCACTGTGGTTGGCTCTTAATTGCCCAGAAAGCAGTTAGGGATGGGCAATAAATGCTCATAACCATACCCACATCCTGAAAATGTATAAAACAAGAAATGTGAAGAAGATAGGTCAGTGAGTTTGAGGTATATGGGTGAGAGGGATTGAGAAAACGTTGACGGGGAGGGACATGGAGAGAAGGTGGGTGGACAGGACGGATGTCAGAGGGAGGAATTGAGGGATGGTGTTAATCAGTGCATCAGTGGGATTGAGGGTTGTGGTGAGTTGATGTGTCAGTGGGATTGAGGGATGTGTTGAGCTAGTAATTGTTCTTTGACAGGACAGTTCAGCCTAACACACTTTTGCGATATGGCACTGTGGTAAAAATAAAGGGATTTTCTGACTATAATATTATCCATTTTATTACAATGTGTGCAGCTATTGCTCTGGGTGGTACCAGGAGATCTTTTAGAGATTTTATGCAGATTACTGAATAATCCAGAAAACACCATCATTTACCTCTTTCACTACATCATATGCCTTAGCAACTCCTTCCCGCAGATCGACAGGTTGGTGGGCCAATCGGTGTTGAGATACACGTTTGGTCCGCATCAAACTATGTGTAGTTGGGCCTGGGGAAACCATGTCATAGGCTGTCTCTGCTGCTGCCTGCGAAAGTTTTAAAAGACACCAGTTTCAATCATCTCAGATAGCAAAAACTCCCCTCCATGATCGAAAATGACTGTAACATCCCCCTTCCGGGGATTGAAAATATCATAACACCACCCCTCCGGTGATCGAAAATGCCCTCAACCATATCTCTTGCATTTCCTGCACCTCTGCCCTCACGTCCCATCAAAAATAAAGATAGAATCCCCTGGTCCTCACATTTCACCCCACTAACCTCCATATCCAAAATATCATCTTCCACCACTTTCCACCTCCTCCAATCCAACCCCGCAACCAAAGAGATATTTCTCTCCACCCCCCACCACCATCTGCCTTTCGTAGGGACCACTCTCGCTGTGACTCCCTCATCTGCTCCACACTCTAACTCCTCCACCTCCAGTACCTTCTCCTGCAACTCCAGGAAGTGCTACACCTCACCCACACCTCCCCTCTCACCTCCATTCAAGGCCTGCAGCCCTGTGCACAGTGGTGTAACCACGAGGATCACTGCTAGGTCCCTTATTGTTTGCCATATTCATAAAGGATAGTAATGAGAATGTGGTGGGGATGATCATAGAATACAGTACTGATTTATTGTCACTTCTTTTCAAAAAGAAAATACAGTGAGAAGTTTTATAACTTACCATACCGTGGTGTCTAAATTAATGATAGAAATCATAAATAAGAAGAAAAAGTAAAAACTCAACAATTAATGGCTCCTGGGTTCAAGATATGTTAGAAAATTGGGCAAGAACTGCTACACAAGGCTGAGATGAGACTTCCACGATGGGACTAGACTAGTAAGTTTGCGAATGACACAAAGATAGGCCAGGTGGTTGACGGTGAGGAAGGTGTTAGGTTATAGTAGGATATAAATGGTTTGGTCAGATGGGCAAATCAGTGGAAGATAATTAAACCCTGACAAATGTGAGACGATGCACTTTGGAAGAAGGAATAAGACGGGGAGTACTCAATGGATTGCAATACTGTAGGAAGCTCAGAAGAAGAATGAGTGTTTGTCCACAGATCCCTTCAGATGGAAGGGCAAGTTAACAGGGTAGAAAGGAAGGCATATTTGGACACTGACTTTTATCATACATGGATTATAAGAATAGGGAGGTCATTCTGGAACTGTGCTGACGTTTAGTTAGGCCATAGCTGTGTGCAGGTGTTATCATGACTCTATAGGAAGGATATGATTGCAGTGGAGGGGCCACAGAGAAGATTCACCAGGATGTTGCTGGGGATGGTGCTTTTCAGCGATGAAGAGAGGCTGGATAGGCTTGCATTGTTTTAATTGGTGCAGAGAAGATTGTGGGGGAACCTGACAGAGGTGTATAAAGTTGAGCGGCATGGACAGGGTGAACAAAAAGCAGCAGTTTCCCTTAGTTGAAAGGTCAGTAACAAAGGGGCATAGTTTTAAAGTGAAAGGCAGGAGGTTTTAGAACTTTGACAGGGCTTGGGGGAAAACCTTTTCACCCAGAGGGTGGTGAGAATCTGGAATGCACTGTCTGGGAGGATAGTTGAGGAGAGGAACCTTACAACCTTTAAAAAGTACTTGGATGAGTATTTCAAGTGTCATAACATTCAAGGCTTAGTATAGGAAAGTAGGACTTGTGTAGAGAATGTTTGGTGGTATAGACTTGATGAGCTTAAGGGCCTCTTCTATTTCTAAAATTACAGTGATTTTAATGGAATAAAACTCATCAAGATACTTCACAGAGCACTATAAAGTATTTGTTAGAAAGGAATCGTTTCTTTCGTCACCCTGTTAAGAGATAGTATTACATGGCCGGGCAGAGCAAGTAGGACTTGAACCCAGGTCACTCAGCCCAGAGGCAGGGACAAAGGATGTTCTTAAGTCATCCATTACGTAAAGGTCAGTTAAAGAAAGATTTTTAAGAGAGGTGCATTAGGGGAGAGACAAGTAGTGAGGGAGAGAATTTCTGAGCTTAAGCCCAAGATGTTGGAGGCATGGCCAACAATAACATAGAACATAGAACATAGAACATAGAACAGTACAGCACAGAACAGGCCCTTCAGCCCACAATGTTGTGCCGACCATTGATCCTCATGGATGCACCCTCAAATTTCTGTGACCATATGCATGTCCAGCAGTCTCTTAAATGACCCCAATGACCTTGCTTCCACAACTGCTGCTGGCAACGCATTCCATGCTCTCACAACTCTCTGTGTAAAGAACCCGCCTCTGACATCCCCTCTATACTTTCCACCAACCAGCTTAAAACTATGACCCCTCGTGCTAGCCATTTCTGCCCTGGGAAATAGTCTCTGGCTATCGACTCTATCTATGCCTCTCATTATCTTGTATACCTCAATTAGATCCCCTCTCCTCCTCCTTTTCTCCAATGAAAAGAGACCGAGCTCAGTCAACCTCTCTTCATAAGATAAGCCCTCCAGTCCAGGCAGCATCCTGGTAAACCTCCTCTGAACCCTCTCCAAAGCATCCACATCTTTCCTATAACAGGGCGCCCAGAACTGGACGCAGTATTCCAAGTGCGGTCTAACCAAAGTTTTATAGAGCTGCAACAAGATCTCATGACTCTTAAAATCAATCCCCCTGTTAATGAAAGCCAAAACACCATATGCTTTCTTAACAACCCTGTCCACTTGGGTGGCCATTTTAAGGGATCTATGTATCTGCACACCAAGATCCCTCTGTTCCTCCACGCTGCCAAGAATCCTATCCTTAATCCTGTACTCAGCTTTCAAATTCGACCTTCCAAAATGCATCACCTCGCATTTATCCAGGTTGAACTCCATCTGCCACCTCTCAGCCCATCTCTGCATCCTGTCAATGTCCCGCTGCAGCCTACAACAGCCCTCTACACTGTCAACGACACCTCCGACCTTTGTGTCGTCTGCAAACTTGCTGACCCATCCTTCAATTCCCTCGTCCAAGTCATTAATAAAAATTACAAACAGTAGAGGCCCAAGGACAGAGCCCTGTGGAACCCCACTCACCACTGACTTCCAGGCAGAATATTTTCCTTCTACTACCACACGCTGTCTTCTGTTGGCCAGCCAATTCTGTATCCAAGCAGCTAAGTTCCCCTGTATCCCATTCCTCCTGACCTTCTGAATGAGCCTTCCATGGGGAACCTTATCAAATGCCTTACTGAAGTCCATATACACCACATCCACAGCTCGACCCTCATCAACCTTACTAGTCACATCCTCAAAAAACTCGATAAGGTTTGTAAGGCATGACCTACCCCTCACAAAGCCGTGTTGACTGTATTTGATCAAGCCATGCTCTTCCAGATGGTCATAAATCTTATCCCTCAGAATCCTTTCTAACACCTTGCAGACGACAGACGTGAGACTTACCGGTCTATAATTGCCGGGGATTTCCCTATTTCCTTTCTTGAAGAGAGGAATTACATTTGCCTCTCTCCAGTCCTCAGGTACGACTCCAGTGGAGAGCGAGGATGCAAAGATCTTCGCAAGTGGCGAAGCAATTGCATTTCTCGCTTCCCAAAGCAGCCGAGGACAAATCTGATCCGGGCCTGGCGACTTGTCAATCTTAATGTTTGACAAAATTTTCAGTACATCAGCTTCCTCTATCTCTATCCATTCCAGCATGCACACCTGCTCTTCAAAGGTTTCATTCACTACACAGTTCGATTCTTTCGTAAAGACAGAAGCAAAAAACTCATTTAGGGCTTCCCCTACCTCCTCAGGCTCCACACACAAGTTCCCTATGCTATCCCTGATCGGCCCTACTCTTTCTTTGACCATTCTCTTATTCCTCACAAATAACACGTTAAATAAAATCGGGAATACTTAACAGGCCAAAAATCATGGACGGCAATATCAGAATATCGCAGGACTGGAGAAGATTAAAGACGTGGGTGGTTAGAGAGATGTAAAAACAAAGTTGCAAATTTGAAAATTGAGAGTTTGCTTAAGCTGAAACTGATGCCGATCAGGGAGCACAGGGATACTGGGTGTATAGAATTTAAGAGAAACTTGACACAGGCAGCAGAGTCTTTGATGAGTTTGAATTTAAGAACAGCAGCGTGAGGGAAAACAACCAGGAGTGTGTTGGAATAGTCACGTCTGGAGGTGACAATGGCATGCCTGAGGGTTTCAGCAACAGATGAGCTAATGCAGGGGCCAGGTAAAAAAATGTTACAGAAATGGCGGCGGCGCCTTTGATTCCTCGTTGTCTACAGGTTTAGTACCAGAGGACTGGAGGATTGCAAATGTTGTGCCCTTGTTCAAGAAGGGCAGTAGAGATGACCCAGGTAATTATAGATCTGTGAGCCTTACGTCTGTTGTAGGAAAAGTTTTTGAAAGGATTATAAGAGATAGGATTTATAATCATCTAGCAAGCAACAATTTGATTGGAGACAGTCAACATGGATTCGTCAAGAGCAGGTCGTGTGTTACAAACCTCTGAGTTTTTTGAGAAGGTGACCAAGCATGTGGATGAAGGCAGGGCAATTGACGTGGTGTACATGGACTTCAGTAAAGCCTTTGATAAGGTTCCACATGGTAGGCTATTGGAGAAAATACGGAGGCATAGGATTGAGGGAGATTTAGCAGTTTGGATTAGAAGCTGGCTTTCTGTAAGAAGGCAACGAGTGGTGGTTGATGGAAAATATTCAGCTTGGAGTCCGGTTACTAGTACCACAGAGTTCTGAGGGAGGTGGCTGAGGAAATAGCGGAGGCTTTGGTCGTGATCTTTCAAAAGTCACTGGAATCAGGGAAAGTCCCAGATGATTGCAAAATTGCTGTTGTAACTCCCTTGTTTAAGAAAGGATCAAGGCAAAAGATGGAAAACTATAGGCCGATTAGCCTAACCTCGGTAGTTGGTAAAATTCTAGAATCCATTGTCAAGGATGAGATTTCTAAATTCCTGGAAGTGCAGGGTCAGATTAAAACAAGTCGGCATGGATTTAGTAAGGGGAGGTCATGCCTGACAAACCTGTTAGAATTCTTTGAAGAGGTAACAAGTATGTTAGACCAGGGAAACCCAGCAGATGTTATCTATCTAGACTCTCAAAAGGCCTTTGATAAGGTGCCTCACGGGAGGCTGCTGAGCAAGGTGAAGGCCCATGGTGTTTGAGGTGAGCTACTGGCTTGTATTGAGGATTAGCTGTCTGACAGAAGGCAGAGAGTTGGGATAAAAGGCTCTTTTTCGGAATGGCAACCGGTGAGGAGCGGTGTCCCGCAGGGTTCAGTGTTGGGGCCACAGCTGTTCACCTTATACATTAATGATCTGAATGAAGGGACTGGGGGCATTCTGGCGAAGTTTGCCGATGATACAAAGATAGGTGGACAGGCAGGTAGTACTGAGGAGGTGGGGAAGCTGCAGAGTCCAGGAAATGGCTGATGAAATTCAATGTGAGTAAATGTGAGGTTTTGCACTTTGGAAAATATACAAGCATGGACTATTTTCTAAACGGTGAGAAAATTTGCAAATCAGAAGTGCAAAGGGATCTGGGAGTGTTGGTCCAGGATTCTCTAAAGGTTAACTTGTAGGTAGAGTCTGTAATTAAGAAAGTGAATGTAATGTTGTCGTTTATCTCAAGAGGGTTGGAATATAAAAGCAGCAATGTGCTTCTGAGGCTTTATAAAGCTCTAGTTAGGCCCCATTTAGAATACTGTGTCCAATTTTGGGCCCCACACCTCAGGAAGGACATACTAGCCCTGGACAGTGTCCAGCTGAGATTCACACGGACGATCCCTGGAATGGTAGGTTTAACGGATGATGAATGGCTAAGGATCCTGGGATTGTACTCATTAGAGTTTAGAAGGTTGAGGGGAGATCTAATAGAAACTTACAAGATAATGTATGATTTAGAAGGGGTGGACGCTAGGAAGTTGTTTCCGTTAGGCGGGGAGACTAGGACCCGTGGGCACAGCCTTAAAATTAGAGGGGGTAAATTTAAAACGGAAATGAGACGACATTTCTTCAGCCAGAGAGTGGTGGACTTGTGGAATTCATTGCCACAGAGTGCAGCGGAGGCCAGGACGTTGGATGCCTTCAAGGCAGAGATTGACAAATTCTTGATCTCAGAAGGAATCAAGGGCTACGGGGAGAGTGCAGGAAAGTGGTGTTGAAATGCCAATCAGCCATGATTTAAATGGCGGAGTGGACCTGATGGGCTGAATGGCCTTACTTCCACTCCTATGTCTTGTGGTCTTATGGTGTGCCTCAAGGATCTGTTTTGGGACCATGGCTGTTTGTCATTTTTATAAATGACTTGGACGCAGGCATAGGTGGATGGGTTAGTAAGTTTGCAGTTGACACTAATGTCGGTGGAGTGGTGGACAGTGTGGAAGAATGTTGCAGGGAGACTTGGATAAACAGCAGAATTGGGCTGAAAGGTGGCAAATGGAGTTCAATGCGGATAAATGTGAGGTGAATCACTTTGGGAAGAAAATAGGAAGGCAGAATACTGGGTCAATGGAAATACTCTTGGTAGTGTGGATGTGCAGAGGGATCTTGGTGTCCATGTACATAGGTCCCTGAAAGTTGCCACCCAGGCTGAGAGAGCTGTTAAGGAGGCTTACGGTGTGTTAGCTTTTATTGGTAGAGGGATTGAGGTCCGGAGCCGTGATGTCATGCTGCAACTGTACAAAACGCTAGTGCGGCCTCACTTAGAATACTGCGTGCAGTTCTGGTCACCCCATTACAGAAGGATGTGGAAACATTGGAAAACATGCAGAGGAGATTTACCAGGATGTTGCCGGGTCTGGAAAGTAGGCCCTATGGAGAAAGGCTGAGGGACTTGGTTCTCGTTGGAGAGAAGAAGGCAAAGAGGGGATTTAATAGAGACATACAAGATGGTCAGAGGATTAGATAGGGTGGACGGTAAGAGTCTTTTTCCGAGGATGATGACTTCAGCTTGTACAAGGGGGCATAGCTACAAATTGAGGGGTGATAGATTTAAGACAGATGTCAGAGGCAGGTTCTTTACTCAGAGAATGGTAAGGGCGTAGAACACCCTGCCTGCCAATGTCGTTAACTCAGCCACATTAGGGGCATTTAAACAGTCCTTGGATAATAGAACATAGAACAGTACAGCACAGAACAGGCCCTTCAGCCCACGATGTTGTGCCGACCATTGATCTTCATGTATGCACCCTCAAATTTCTGTGACCATATGCATGTCCAGCAGTCTCTTAAATGACCCCAATGATCTTGCTTCCACAACTGCTGCTGGCAACGCATTCCATGCTCTCACAACTCTCTGTGTAAAGAACCTGCCTCTGACATCCCCTCTATACTTTCCTCCAACCAGCTTAAAACTATGACCCCTCGTGTTAGCCATTTCTGCCCTGGGAAATAGTCTCTGGCTGTCAACTCTATCTATGCCTCTCATTATCTTGTATACCTCAATTAGGTCCCCTCTCCTCCTCCTTTTCTCCAATGAAGAGTCTGAGCTCAGTCAACCTCTCTTCATAAGATAAGCCCTCCAGTCCAGGCAGCATCCTGGTAAACCTCCTCTGAGCCCTCTCCAAAGCATCCAAATCTTTCCTATAATAGGGCGACCAGAACTGGACGCAGTTTTCCAAGTGCGGTCTAACCAAAGTTTTATAGAGCTGCAACAAGACCTCATGACTCTTAAACTCAATGCCCCTGTTAATGAAAGCCAAAACACCATATGCTTTCTTAACAACCCTGTCCACTTGGGTGGCCATTTTAAGGGATCTATGTATCTGCACACCAAGATCCCTCTGTTCCTCCACACTGCCAAGAATCCTATCCTTAATCCTGTACTCAGCTTTCAAATTCGACCTTCCAAAATGCAACATCTCGCATTTATCCAGGTTGAACTCCATCTGCCACCTCTCAGCCCATCTCTGCATCCTGTCAATGTCCCGCTGCAGCCTACAACAGCCGTCTATACTGTCAACGACACCTCCAACCTTCGTGTCGTCTGCAAACTTGCTGACCCATCCTTCAATCCCCTCATCCAAGTCATTAATAAAAATTACAAACAGTAAAGGCCCAAGGACAGAGCCCTGTGGAACACCACTCACCACTGACTTCCAGGCAGAATATTTTCCTTCTACTACCACTCGCTGTCTTCTGTTGGCCAGCCAATTCTGTATGCAGACAGCTAAGTTCCCCTGTATCCCATTCCTCCTGACCTTCTGAATGAGCCTACCATGGGGAACCTTATCAAATGCCTTGCTGAAGTCCATATACACCACATCCACAGCTCGACCCTCATCAACTTTTCCAGTCACATCCTCAAAGAACTCGATAAGGTTTGTGAGGCATGACCTGCCCCTCACAAAGCCGTGTTGACTGCATTTAATCAAGCCATGCTCTTCCAGATGGTCATAAATCCTATCCCTCAGAATCCTTTCTAACACCTTGTAGACGACAGACGTGAGACTTACTGGTCTGTAATTGCCGGGGATTTCCCTATTTCCTTTCTTGAAGAGAGGAATTACATTTGCCTCTCTCCAGTCCTCAGGTACGACTCCAGTGGAGAGCGAGGATGCAAAGATCTTTGCAAGTGGCAAAGCAATTGCATTTCTCGTTTCCCAAAGCAGCCAAGGACAAATCTGGTCTGGGCCTGGCGACTTGTCAATCTTAATGTTTGACAAGGTTTTCAGCACATCAGCTTCCTCTATCTCTATCCATTCCAGCATGCACACCTGCTCTTCAAAGGTTTCATTCACGACAAAGTTCGTTTTTTTCGTAAAGACAGAGGCAAAAAACTCATTTAGGGTTTCCCCTACCTCCTCAGACTCCACACACAAGTTCCCTATGCTATCCCTGATCGGCCCTACTCTTTCTTTAACCATTCTCTTATTCCTCACATAAGTGTAAAATGCCTTTGTATTCTTCCTAATCCGTTCTACCAAGCCTTTCTTGTGCCCCCTCCTGGCTCTCCTCAGACCATTTTTGAGCTCTTTCCTCGCCTGTCTGTAATCCTCTAGAGCTGAGCTTGACCCTAGCTTCCTCCACCTTATGTAAGCTACCTTGTTCCCTTTGACGAGATGCTCCACCACTCTCGTCATCCAAGGTTCCTTTATCTTACCCCTTTTTGCCTGTCTCAGAGGGACATATTTATTCATCACTCGCAACAACTGTTCCTTAAACAGTCTCCACATGTCTATAGTGCCTTTACCATGGAACAACTGCTCCCAGTCCATGCTTCCTAACTCATGTCTAATCGCATCATAGTTTCCTCTTCCCCAATTAAATATCCTCCCATTTTGCCGAATCCTCTCCTTCTCCATAGCTATGTTGAATGTGAGGCAGTTATGGTCACTATCACCAAAATGCTCTCCCACCACAAGATCTGATAGCTGCCCCGGCTCGTTTCCGAGCACCAAGTCTAGAATGGCCTCTCCCCTCGTCGGCCTGTCAACGTACTGAGTTAGGAAACCCTCCTGAACACACCTTACAAAAACAGCTCCATTCAAATCTTCTGCTCGAAGGAGGTTCCAATCAATATTAGGAAAGTTAAAGTCACCCATTACAACAACCCTACTACGTCCGCACTTTTCCAAAATCTGCCGACCTCTGCTTTCTTAGCATATGGATAAGCATATGCATATGGATAATGATGGGATAGTGTAGGGGGAGGGGCTTAGATTAGTTCACAGGTCGGCGCAACAGATGGCCGAAGGGCTTGTTCTGCACTGTATTGTTCTATGTTCTAGGTCGGCGCAACATCGAGGGCCAAAGGGCCTGTTCTGCACTGTATTGTTCTATGTTCTAAATGGAAAGAGTTTGTCTTAGTGATGGCACAAGTATTTGCATGGAAGCTCATCTGAAGGATAATATTGGAGGACACATATTGAGTACTGTAGTTTAAAGTAATTAATAAAGTAAAGTAATTTTTTCATTAATTCACAGATTGTGGATGTTACTGGCTGTGCCTGAACCCATCCCTGGATGCCCTCAAAAAGCTGATGGTGAGCTCTCTTCTTGAACTGCCGCAGTCCAAGTGCTGTAGGTTGACTTACAATGCCTTTAAGGAGGGAATTCCAGGATTTTGACTCAATAACACTTAAGGAACAATGAAATATTTCCAAGTCAGGACAGTGAGTGTCTTGGGGAGGGATTTGCAGGTGGTAGTATTCAATGTGTCTGCCCTTGGCCTTTTAGGTGGAAGTGGTCATGGGTTTGGTGGAGGGAGTGGATGTTTGTGCCAATCAAGTGGGCTGTTTTGTCCTGGATCGTGTCAATCGCATTGAGTGGTATTGGAGTTACAGTCATCCAGGTAAATGAGGTGTATTCCATCCCACTCCTGAATTATGCCTTGTAGGCTACTGGCATGCTGTGGGGAATCAGGTGAGTTACTCACTGCTAACATTCACCATCATGATACTTCAGGAAAAAATGAAGCTAATGTGCATGAAGAGCAAAGATCACAAAGACAGTGAAAGATAAAATCACTGGTAACATAGCTGATTATTTACCAGGATATTAACCAGAAGCCTCCATTGTTCTATGTTCAATGGCCATCAGGTAGTATAAAATACCAAACAAGGTAAATGTCAGCAAGGATTACATCCTGAAAACTTGTTTCTGAGACAGTAAAGGACAGGCAGAAGTGTTTTGTTTACTTTGGGATGTTGTAATGTGAATGCTCTGGGTCATGAATTGTTCATAATTGGGAGGTTCTGCACATCACAGTTTCCAGATGCAGGGCTGTTTGCCCAGTTTGTACATTGTTTTAATGTGAACATTTTTAGATAACAGCAGGTGTCGATAGTTTTCAGACATATTATAATGGTACTTTGCTGTTACAAATGACAACAGAGTTATTAAAATAAGGCCATGTGTAGGCGTGTGATTGATTTCAAAGCTCATGGAGGGAAGGTAGCAGCACTACAAGAATGATGTCATACTGAAAAACGAAACCTCACTGTGCTGGCACTTGGTCTGCTCTCAGGTTGTATTTCACAGAAACTGGTGTCTAAAGCATTAGGCCAGTACCATCTAATTGTTGATTGTTGGGGGAGAAAACCCATCTGGTTCACAAATATCCTTTAGAGAAGGAAACTTCCATTCTGGTCTGGCCTACATGTGACTCCAGACCCTTAGTAATGTGATTGACGCTAACTGCCCTCTGCTGAATGAATAAGAGTTGCACAGACTCTCAACCCTCAGGGAAACAATTTCCTCATGTCCAATTTAAATGCCCCTTATGTTTCAATTATTTTCCCTAGTTCTAGTCTCTCCTACAATGGGAAATATCACTTTACCATCTGCCCTGTCAAAATCCCTTCAGAATCTTCAATGTTTCATTAAAATTCATCTCCTATTCAGTAGATAAAGGCTCAACTGGTCCAAACACTCCTCAAAAACTCCCTCATCCCATGAGTCAGTATTATGAACTTGTTATCAAGTCTGTACCTCTGTACACTGTAATAACTAAATTATCATGCTTAATTAACTGTCTAAAATTATGCAAGATAATTATGAACCTGAAGCTAAACAAGGACGCTTTGAGAGCAAGTGACAAGCAAGGTCTAGTGCTAAACAAATCAAAATGTCTCATCTCTGTGGAAAGAAGTGCCAGAGACAGAATCTCTTATTCTACTGGATTTACTCAATATCGGTGCAAAATATTAAAAAAATGAAAATACCCATTTAATAACTGGACATTTAAATAAATATAAAACAATAAAGGATTCCACTGATAATACAGGAGCCTACAGTAGCAATACTGAAAACCTGGCTTAAAATTCATAAACGTTTTAATTCAGCACAAAAATTTGAAGAAATGTAAAGCTAGAGTCAAAGTGACCATGAAGTTGTCAGACCGTTATAATAACTCAATTGGTTCCTTTATAAAGAAGGAAATCTAGGCTGCAATCTGGAAGAACATCACCTAATTTTCTGCTTAGGCATTTTACAGCCTTCAGGATTCAACATCAAGTTAATCAATTTCAGGCCATGAACACTGTCCTCCATTTTGTTTAATCCACCTCCAACACTCATTTCTTGTTTTGCTGTTGGCTGAGCTGGCCTACATTTTCTTAGTCACACCTCTCATTAACAAAGTTTACATTTCAATCACTCATTTACCACCATTAGCATGCCCGACACCTTTTGCTCTGGACTCATTCACAATTTGTTCCACTCGCTCCTCCTTGACCTTGGTGAAGAACATAAAAAAATCACGTTAATGCCCCTTCAGTACTGAAGAAAACTCAGAGCACTCAAAACGTCAATTCTGTTTCTCCCTCCACAGATGCTGTCCAACTTGCTGAGATGTTCCTGCATTCTGTGTTTTATTTCAAACTACCTGTTTAATCAATCTGGCTTATGTATTCCTTCAAACTGACACTAATTGCTCTCTGATCTGTGTCGAGCAAGACACTCATTTTAAGGCATCCACAAATGTGTAATAATCTCCAATTTTGTTGAAGAATGAATGAAGGAAGAAAAATTACACAATTCATTCCTTCACCAAGTAGATGATCCACAAGATAGAATTCCAGTGCAAACTGGACAGGCTGATGACAAATGATATCAGAGATAATGGGAACTGCAGATGCTGGAGAATTCCAAGATAATAAAATGTGAGGCTGGATGAACATAGCAGGCCAAGCAGCATCTCAGGAGCACAAAAGCTGACGTTTCGGGCCTAGACCCTTCATCAGAGAGGGGGATGGGGAGAGGGAACTGGAATAAATAGGGAGAGAGGGGGAGGCGGACCGAAGATGGAGAGTAAAGAAGATAGGTCGAGAGAGTATAGGTGGGGAGGTAGGGAGGGGATAGGTCAGTCCAGGGAAGACGGACAGGTCAAGGAGGTGGGATGAGGTTAGTAGGTAGATGGGGGTGCGGCTTGGGGTGGGAGGAAGGGATGGGTGAGAGGAAGAACCGGTTAGGGAGGCAGAGACAGGTTGGACTGGTTTTGGGATGCAGTGGGTGGGGGGGGAAGAGCTGGGCTGGTTGTGTGGTGCAGTGGGGGGAGGGGACGAACTGGGCTGGTTTAGGGATGCGGTGGGGGAAGGGGAGATTTTGAAACTGGTGAAGTCCACATTGATACCATTAGGCTGCAGGGTTGCCAGGCGGAATATGAGTTGCTGTTCCTGCAACTTTCGGGTGGCATCATTGTGGCAGTGCAGGAGGCCCATGATGGACATGTCATCGAGAGAATGGGAGGGGGAGTGGAAATGGTTTGCGACTGGTTTGCATCCTCACACCCCGCCCCCGCCACAACCGCCCAAAGAGAACCTCTTTGTAGGTTACGTGGAACAGTCCCTCTTCCGCACCTACACAGGCCCCAAACCCCACCTCTTCCTCCGGTACATTGATGACTGTATCGGCGCCGCCTCTTGCTCCCCAGAGGAGCTCGAACAGTTCATCTACTTCACCAACACCTTCCACCCCAACCTTCAGTTCACCTGGGCCATCTCCAGCACATCCCTCACCTTCCTGGACCTCTCAGTCTCCATCTCAGGCAACCAGCTTGTAACTGATCAGAGATAATGGGAACTGCGACGGAAAGCTTGTAACTGATGTCCATTTCAAGCCCACCGACTCCCACAGCTACCGAGAATACACCTCCTCCCACCCACCCTCCTGCAAAAATTCCATCCCCTATTCCCAATTCCTCCACCTCCGCCGCATCTGCTCCCACTATAAGACATTCCATTCCCGCACATCCCAGATGTCCAAGTTCTTCAAGGATCGCAACTTTCCCCCCACAGTGATCGAGAACGCCCTTGACCGCGTCTCCCGTATTTCCCGCTACACATCCCTCACACCCAGCCCCCGCCACAACCGCCCAAAGAGGATCCCCCTCGTTCTCACACACCACCCTACCAACCTCCGGATACAATGCATCATCCTCCGACACTTCCGCCATTTACAATCCGACCCCACCACCCAAGACATTTTTCCATCCCCACCCCTGTCTGCTTTCCGGAGAGACCACTCTCTCCGTGACTCCCTTGTTCGCTCCACACTGCCCTCTGACCCCACCACACCCGGCACCTTCCCCTGCAACAGCAGGAAATGCTACACTTGCCCCCACACCTCCTCCCTCACCCCTATCCCAGGCCCCAAGATGACATTCCACATTAAGCAGAGGTTCACCTGCACATCTGCCAATGTGGTATACTGCATCCACTGTACCCGGTGTGGCTTCCTCTACATTGGGGAAACCAAGCGGAGGCTTGGAGACCGCTTTGCAGAACACCTCCACTCAGTTCGCAACAAACAACTGCACCTCCCAGTCGCAAACCATTTCCACTCCCCCTCCCATTCTCTAGATGACATGTCCATCATGGGCCTCCTGCAGTGCCACAACGATGCCACCCGAAGGTTGCAGGAACAGCAACTCATATTCCGCCTGGCAACCCTGCAGCCTAATGGTATCAATGTGGACTTCACCAGTTTCAAAATCTCCCCTTCCCCAACTGCATCCCTAAACCAGCCCAGTTTGTCCTCTCCCCCCACTGCACCACACAACCAGCCCAGCTCTTCCCCCCCACCCACTGCACCCCAAAACCAGTCCAACCTGTCTCTGCCTCCCTAACCGGTTCTTCCTCTCACCCATCCCTTCCTCCCACCCCAAGCCGCACCCCCATCTACCTACTAACCTCATCCCACCTCCTTGACCTGTCCGTCTTCCCTGGACTGACCTATCCACTCCCTACCTCCCCACCTATACTCTCTCGACCTATCTTCTTTACTCTCCATCTTCGGTCCGCCTCCCCCTCTCTCCCTATTTATTCCAGTTCCCTCTCCGATGAAGGGTCTAGGCCCGAAACATCAGCTTTTGTGCTCCTGAGATGCTGCTTTGCCTGCTGTGTTCATCCAGGCTCACATTTTATTATCTAGGCTGATGACAAATGATGGCCACTTCCACAGACCCTTTCCTGTCGGAAGAAATCCCATTACCTGTATGGTCTGTACGAGGCGATTTGTCAGCTCTAAGGCAGCCATAGCAGTGGAAGTCCCGAATGAAGCTGCTCCTCGTTGGAGGCCTCTCACGATGCGTCCATCCCGACGATACTGCTCTATGGGCAGCCAGACCAGGTCCTTCAGTCCTTGAACTAAGCAAAAAAAGGGAAAAGTCACCTGGTTGAATATTCTGTAACCATTTCCCATTTACTGCAGAGTTTAAAATTTTCTTCCTGCTCCACAGACATTAAATATTAATCCAAATTCCTTCTCCATCCATTGCATTTTTTTAAAAAATTCATTCATGGAATAATGACGTCGCTGGCTAGACCAGCATTTATTACCCATCCCATATGGCAGTTAAGAGTCAACCACATTGCTGTGGGTCTGGAGTCACATGTAGACCAGACCAGGTAAGGATGGCAATTTCTTTCCTTAAAAGGGCATTAATGAACCAGATGGGTTTTTCCTGACAATTGACAGTGGTTTGATGGTCATCATTAGATTCTTAATGCAAGATTGTTATTTTTTAATGGTTTGAACCCAGGTCCCCAGAACAATACCTGGGTTTCTGGTTTAAGAGTGCAGTGATGATACCACCAGGCTATCACCTCACTGTACGATTAGCTGTGAATCGTACAGCTTGGAACAGATCATAAAAAGTAATGGAGATTATGTAACTGCCTTGCAAATTTATATTACTTCATGTGATGGGTCATCTTCTCTAACCGAATACCATTTCCCTGTTTTCTTCGTCCAAAGAATGCAATGGTGTGTGTTAATGTAGCAGCTGGCTCTAGATGACTTATTTTTCCTTTATTCATTGACAGGATGAGAGTGTCGCTGGCGAGGCAGCATTTATTGCCCATCCCTAATTGACCAGAGGGCAGCAGTTAAGAGTCAACCACATGGCTCTGGGTCTGGAGTTACACGTAGGCCAGACCATGTAAGGATGGCAGTTTCCTTCCCTAAAAGGCATGAGTGAACCAGGTGGGTTTTCCCAACAATCGATAATGGATTCATGGTTATCATTAGACTCTTAATTCCAGATATTTTATTGAATTCAAATTCCACCATCTGCTGTGGTTGGATTCGAACCCAGGTCCCCAGAACGTTATCTGGGTTTCTGTATTATCAGTCCAGCGATAATACCACTAGGCCATCACCTGACCTTTATCATGCCTCACAAGTGCTACTGGAGCTGCACCCATCTTGTCGAGGGGACAGCAATGCTCACAATGTGTATGCGCCTTGGAAGCTTGCACAGCTGTTAAGAAAATGAGAGGAAACACTGGTGGTGAGTATTCCATCATACTCCTGCCTTGTGTGTTGTAGATGGTGGACATGAGGTAATTACCCGCCACAGAATTCCCAGCCTCTGACCTGCTCTCATAGCCACAGTACTGATATGGATATTCCTGTACAATTTCTGATGAATAGTAACCCGTAGGCTACTAATATTGTGGGATTAGTTTGGAGTTTGAATCTATTTATTACTCTAATGTTGGGGCTTGCCTCAGCGTCATAGGGTGTAAATTAAAAACAGACATTGACCACCTCAGGAGACAGTCAGCTCGCTAGGATAAGGAACCACGATTCCCTGTCCTACATTATGAGCTGTTCAGCATCATTTGTATTGCCAACACTCACCTAATTGTACCAAGGAATGCATGGGTCCCACACCGCCAAAAATACCAGGCAGCTGATTTTTCCTGATGTCAGTTAGCCACTCATTCAGTGCATAGGAGATGAGCTTGTCCACTCCCAGCAATCTGCAGAAAAAACCACACAGGTTCAATGACCTGGACCCTACCTTGACTCAGTCTTCTCCCCTGGGTCCAATCACTACCCACATACATCCATGATTCATCTGATGCCTTATGCCAGTTTCAAAACTTCCAGTTTACCAGCTCCAGCCACCTCCTCTTTACCATGGATGAGCAATCCCTTTACACATTCATTCCCCACCAGGAGGGTCTTAGGACTCTCCACTTCTTCCTGGAGCAAAGACCTGAACCATCCCCATCCACCACCACCCTCCTCCACTTGGCCGAGCTTGTCCTCACCCTCGACAAGTTCTGTTTCAACTCCTCTCATTTTCTTCAGGTAAGAGGGGTTGCCATGGATACCTACATGGGCCCTAGTTATGCCTGTCTCTTCGTGGGGTGTGTGGAACATTCCTTGTTCCAGTCCTATTCCGGCCCCCACCCACAACTCGTTCTCCGATACATCGATGATATCATCGGTGCTGCTTCCCTCTTTCATTTAGAATTGGAAAACTTCATCAATTTTGCCTCCAATTTCCATTCTGCCCTCACTTTCAGCTGGTGTAACTCTTACTCTTCCCTTCACTTCCTCGACATTTCTGTTTCCATTTCTGGGGATAGAATGGCCACTAATATCCATTACAAACCCACCGACTCCCACAGTTACCTGGACTACTCACACCCCACTTCCTGTAAAGACTCCATCCCATTCTCTCAGTTCCTCCGTCTCCGTCACATATGTTCAGATGAGGCCAACTTCGACAAGGGAGCTTCTGAAACATCCACCTTCTTCATTAACCGAGGATTCCCCAGGCCCGTTGTCGACAGGGCCCTCAGCCATGTCTGACCCATCTCCTGGTCTTCCGCCCTCACCCCTCTCTTCCCTCACGCAACAGCGATAGGGTTCCCCTTATCCTCACCCACCATCCCACCAGCATCCACATCTAGAAGACCATCAGACGCCATTTCCACCACCTCCAGCAAGATGCCACCACCAGACACATAAACCCTTCCCCTCCCTTGTCCGCATTCCACAGGGACCATTCCCTCCAGGAAACCATGGTCCACGCTTCCTTCATCCCCAACACCTCCCCACAGCCCTACAGCACCTTCCCCTGTAACCAGTGAAGGTGCAACACCTGCCCATTTACCTCCTCCCTCCCCAGTATCCAAGGGCCAAAACATACCTTCCAAATGAAGCAAAACCTGAAACAACTCCCTGCACTTCTAAAAATCTAGTCTGCTGCATTCGCTGCTCACAACATGGTCTCCTCTACACTGGGGAAACGAAGTGTAGACTTGGCGATCGCTTCACAGAACATCTTTGTTCTGCTCGCAAAAAAGACCCTGAACTACCTTGTGGCCTGTCACCTAAATGCACTACACTGCTCCCTGGCCAACATCTCTGTCTCTGGCTTGCTACGGTGTTCTGGTAAAGCCCAACGCAAGCTGGAGGAATAACACTTCCTGCTTGGGGACCTTTCAGCCCACCAGACTCAATATTGAGTTCAATACTTTTAGGGCCTAAACTCTCCCATGTCCCAGCGCCCCCCCCACCCCACACACCAGGCCTTATTACCACATAGCCTGCCACTACACACCCCCTGTTGTTAGTCACTAACAGTGCCCATTAACAGCTGTTCACCCTCCCAGCCTGATCATTAGCAATTCCTTTGTCTGTCCAACTGTCTTTCTCTCTCTTTGGGCTCTATCCTGTTTACTCCCTACCCCACCCACCTCCCTATTTTCTGCATATAAACTGATGTTTTCCCAGCCACCATCAGTACGGAGGAAGGGTCACTGGACCCGAAACGTGAACTCTGTTTTCTCCTTCATAGACGCTGCCAGACCTGCAGAGCTTTTCCAGCAACTTTGCTTTTGTTCTTGTTCCAGGTTCAATGATGGGTTTGACTGGGTGGGTGTTGAACACTAGCCCTGATAGGAAAAGGAAGGAACTGGGAATGCCCAGACCCCAGGTGGAAGTTTGAGTTAGGTATCACAGAGATTAGCAGATCAACCTTTGAGGCTGAAGACAATTGACGGAGACTGCAACTACATTGGTCCACCTAAAGGTGATGCTGTGGCTTATTGATTCCACGGTTTCCACCACTGCATAGATGATTGAATACCACAGTGCAAAAGCCTCCAAGAAGCAAATTAGATCCTGAAAGGTCCCCATAAGCAGTCACTACCATTTCCTCCACTCGGCAATGAGGTGATGCTCCCTTCAACCCCACAAAAAAAGGAAGTCAGAGGGTATCGTTCTGATCCTAGCCAAGAGGTACATCTAAGCACTGTAACATTCATTCGGAATGGTGAGAGCAATATTAGATGGAGTGATATTACTCAGACACTCTGCACTCTTACCCATGTCTGTAACACAACCTTTTCAACTTCAACTCTGAGCAGTTCAGTTGAGCCAGTCCAATTAGGATCCCTGCTAAGGTACCCTGTAAGATAGAAATATGGAGATAAGAGCTTTGTGGACTTCGTGATCAGGCTGCATTGAACCCAACAGAACAATTTCGTAAGTCCTTGACCAGGAATGAGTTTTCTCCAGTGACCACAGCTAAACAAACAGCGAAGTCAGGGTTAGATTGATTCATTTTGGCAGGAACAATGAAGAGGGGTAATGTAATAAAGAACACAGATCCAAGTGTGTGTGAGTGGTGGGGGGAGAAGAGAAGAGCCTGAGATCTGTATGTACAAATTGTTCAAGATGGCAGGGTAGATTGTGACTGTGGTTAATGAGTCAAACAGGATCCTGGGCTGTATAGACACAGGACGACTGGATAAAAGCATTAAATTATGGTGAACCCTTATAAAACAGATTCAGCCTTGACTGGACTATTACGTACAATTCTGAGCATCACATTTCAGGAAGGATGTGAAGGCATTAGCAAGTATGTACAACAATTAACAAGCATGGTTCCAGGGACAAGTAGCTTAAGTTAAATAGACAGAATGAAAAAGCTGTAAATGTTCTCCTTAAAGACAAGGCTGAGAAGACATTTCACAGAATCCCTAGTGTGGAAACAGGCCCTTCAGCCCAACAACTCCACACTTACCGTCAGACATTCCAACCAGACCCATCCCCCTAAAATCCACCTAATCTACACATCCCTGAACAATTATGGGCAATTTAGCATGGCGAATCCTAGGCTGTACATCCTTGGATGGTGGGAGGAAACCGGCGCACCCAGAGGAAACCCACGCAGACACAGGGAGAATGTGTAATCAAGGGTAGTATTGAACCTGGGTCCCTGGCACTGTGAGGCAGCAGTGCTAACCACCCAGCCACTGTGCTGCCCTTGACAAATGGATTTTAAGAAACTGTTTCCACTGGGGGAAGGGTTGAGAACCAGATGGCACTGATTTAAAGCAATACTTAAAGGAAACAAAGGCAACATGAGATTTTCTTTTCATGCAGCAAGTAGTTAGGATCTGGAATACACTGCCCAACTGTGATTGAGGAAGATTTAACCTTGGGTTTCAAAAGAGGATTTGATAATTATCTGATTATTTTCCAGGCCTATAGGGAAAAGACAAGGCAGCATACTCTCTTATAGAGACCTTGCAGGAATATGATGGACTCCTTCTGTGCTCTAACCATTCTGTGATTCTATGAGTGATAATGGGAACTGCAGATGCTGGCGAATCCAAGATAATAAAGTGTGAAGCTGGATGAACACAGCAGGCCAAGCAGCATCTCAGGAGCACAAAAGCTGACGTTTCGGGCCTAGACCCTTCATCAGAGAGAAGGGTCTAGGCCCGAAACGTCAGCTTTTGTGCTCCTGAGATTCTGCTTGGCCTGTTGTGTTCATCCAGCTCCACACTTTGTTATCTGTGATTCTATGTCCTTGTTCTAACTCACTCTTTCTCATGTTCAACTGTTTACTTGTTTAATCAGCTCAGTAGGTTGCATCCTAATGGGATTGAAAGTTGTGAATTTAAGCCCCATTTCAAAGTCTTTAGCCCGGAAACACAGGTGATATTCATCCCAGTACTGAGAAAGTGCCGTACCACTGGAGATGCCATGCACTAAATGAAACTAGGTGCACTCTACTTCTTCAGGTGGATTTTTTTTCTTTATTTGTTCATGGGATGAGGGTGTCGCTGGCCAGGCAGCATTTATTGCCCATCCCTAATTGCTCAAAGGGCAGTTAAGAGTCAACCATATTGGGTCTTGAATCACATGTAGGCCAGCCCAGGTAAGGGCATTAATGAACCAGATTGGTTTTTCTGACAATTGACAACGGATTCACGGTTGCCATTAGGTTTTTAATTCCAGATATTTATTGAATTCAAATTCTACCATCTGTTGTGGCAGAATTTGACCCCAGGTTCCCTAGAACGTTATCTCGATCTCCGGATTAACAGTCCAGTGATAATACCACTAGGCCATTGCTTCCCCAATACAAACTTCAGCATTTCAAAAGGCGAACAAGAGGGTTCTCACCAGTCAACATCTTTTTCTCAAAAAACATCAGTAAAACATATTGTCTGGTTATTTACCTCACTGTAATGCTTGCTGTGTGCAAACTGACAGCCACATTTCCCAAACTGGAACATCAAATATTTTTAAAAGATAATTCACTGGCTTTGCAATATCCCAAGATCAGGGAAGGTGTTATACTGAATACTGTTTACTCCCTCAAGCCTGCTCTCTCATTCAATGAAACAAAGGTTGATCTACATCACAGAAGTGTTATAGCAGAGGAGATGGTCATTTGGCCTACACTTGCTCATTAACTAGCACCATTAGAACATAGAACATTACAGCACAGTACAAGCCCTTCGGCCCTTGATGTTGTGCCGACCTGTCATATCGATTTCAAGCCCATCTAACCTACACTATTCCACGTACGTCCATATGCTTATCCAATGACGACTTAAATGTACCTAAAGTTGGTGAATCTACTACTGTTGCAGGCAAAACGTTCCATTCCCTTACTACTCTCTGAGTAATGAAACTACCTCTGACATCTGTCCTATATCTTTCATCCCTCAATTTAAAGCTATGCCCCCTCGTGCTCGCCGTCACCATCCTAGGAAAAAGGCTCTCCCTATCCACCCTATCTAACCCACTGATTATTTTATATGTTTCAATTAAGTCACCTCTCAACCTTCTTCTCTCTAATGAAAACAGCCTCAAGTCCCTCAGCCTTTCCTCGTAAGATCTTCCCTCCATACCAGGCAACATTCTAGTAAATCTCCTCTGCACCCTTTCCAAAGCTTCCACATCCTTCTCATAATGCGGTGACCAGAACTGTACACAATACTCCAAGTGCGGCCGTACCAGAGTTTTGTACAGCTGCAGCATAACCCCTCGGTTCTGGAACTCGATCCCTCTATTAATAAAAGCTAAAACATTGTCTGCCTTCTTAACAGCCCTGTCAACCTGGGTGGCAACTTTCAAGGACCTGTGTACATGGACACCGAGATCTCTCTGCTCATCTACACTGCTAAGAATCTTACCATTTGCCCTGTACTTTGCCTTCTGGTTACTCCTACCAAAGTGCATCACCTCACACTTGTCTGCATTAAACTCCATTTGCCACCTCTCAGCCCAGCTCTGCAGCTGCTCATTAACTAGCACCATTATCTGATGGAAATCTCCTGTTTTCTCCCCCTAACTTTTGAAAGTATGACACAGTATCCCTATAGTAGGGGAGCAGGTCTTTCAGCCCATCAAGCCCACACTGACCCTCCAAAGAGCATTCCACCCAGTCCCACTCCCCTACCCTTTCCCTGTAACCTTGCATTTCCTATGGCTAACACACCTAGCCTGCACATTGCTGAACACAATGGGCAATTCTATATGCACATCTTTGGACAATAGCAGGAAACCCACACAAATACGGCAAAATGTGCAAACTCTACACAGACAGTTGCCCAAGCCTGGAATCGAACCTGGGTCCCTGGCACTGTGAGGCAATAGTGCTAACCCACTGAGCCACCGTGTCGCCCATCTTTTGCACTACTGACATCTAAAAGGATGGATAATAAAGAACAAAGAAAATTACAGCACAGGAACAGGTCCTTCGGCCCTCAAAGCCTGCATCGATCGAGATCCTCTGTCTAACCTGTCATCTATTTTCTAAGGGTCTGTGTCCATTTGCTCCCTGCCCATCCATGTACCTGTCCAAATATATCTTAAAAGACGCTAACGTGTCTGCGTCTACCACCTCCGCTGGCACACCATAATGGCAAGGAAGGCATGTGGTCTCTGTTTGCTTTTGGGGGCAGAGGGGAGGAGTTGTCTTCACCTGGTGCTACCATGGTGGTGACATCAGATCTTGAACTGTAGACGTACTTCCCCACAGAGTAATACAAATTGGAAAAACTGAATAATCTCAAATATAATAGATGAGACTGAACTACACTTGTTTCATATTTGTTCAACAAATGAATTCTACCATACAAACATGGCACAAACCAAACATTAATCCCAAATTCTCTCAACTTACTTGATCCATGGACATGTGCTTGCCATGATAATCCAGTCGGATTGGCACCTCTGACGTGAAGCGAAATTCCCTGGAATGAAAATGGAATTCACTGTCAGCAAATACAGTTGAGGTCTTTTGAAAACAGACGGCCAAGCCACATGCTCAATTTCAGTTAAGAAGGGTAAGGGTTGATTTGGTTGAAACATTTGAAATCCTGATGAGTCTTGACAAGATAAATATAGACAGGAGGTTTCCTCTTTGGGGGAATCTAGAATTAGCGGCCATTATTCAGGGTTTGCCCATTTCATAGAGATGAGGAGGAAGTCTCTTGGAACGCTATTCTCAAAAGGTAGTGGAAGCAGAGGCCTTGAATATTTTTAAGGCAGAAATCGATAGATTCTTGTTAAGCAAAGAAGTGAAATGTTATCAGGGATAGGTGTGAATGTTATTTTGAAGTTACAATTAGGTCAGCCACTATTTATTGAATGGCAGAGTGGGTTCAAGGAGCGAAATAGCCTCCTCCTGCTCTGGATGTGTATGGTTGCTAATTAACTTTCACACATTCAAGCATGCAAACAATTTGCTATGATGACTAAAATGTATCTCTCCACAGGGTTTTTTAATTGAAAGACAAGCACACAACCAGAATGGCTCCGCTGAAGACCACCAGCAGGTCACCCTTAGACTGTCCTTCTCTAAAGAGCCCAAGCAAAAGACGATAAGCTGAAGGAGCAGACGTAGACTATTAGGACAAGTGAGTCTGCTCGAAGATTCAGTCAGCTCATGACTGAAATCCTCAACTCTACTTTCCCATCTTTTTCGCATTGCTCTTGATTCCCTTCATGATTAAAGCTCTATCTTTCTCAGCCGTGAATATATTTAAATGATCCATCCTTGACAGCTGTTGTGGTAAAGGATTCAACAAATTCACTACTCTCAGTGGGAAGAAATTCTCATCTTTGCCTTAAATGTGCAACCCTTTACTTCAGAATTATGTTCTCAGGTCCCAGATACTTCCACAAGGTGAAAGCAACCTCTCAGCACCTAACCTGTCAAACCCCCTAAGAATCTTCAACATGGTCTTTTATCTTTCAATAAGGTCACCCCCATTTTTCCAATCCTCAATAAGTACAGGCCTAATCTACTCAACTTTTCTTCATGAGACAAATCCTCTATACCTGGGATCAACTTAGTGAACCTTCTCTGATCTGCCTCTAATGCCAGTATATCTCACCTTCGATAAGGGACACAAATTTTTCACAGTGTTCAAGCTGTGGTCTGACTAGTGCCTTGTACAGTTCTAGCAAGACTTCCCTATTTTTATACTCTATACCCTTTGAAATAAAGGCCAGCATTCTATTTGCCATCCCTGTTATCCACTGAACTCGGATGCTAGCTTTTTGTAATTCATGGAAGAGAACTCCCAAATCCCTGTGCTGAGCTTCCTAAAGTCTATCTCTACTTAAAAGAATATCAGCTCCTCCATTCTTCCTGCCAAACTGCATTACCTCGCATTTCTACATATTATATTTAATCCTCCCAAGTTTTTGCTTACTCACCTTAACCTGTCTAAATCTTCCACAAACGCACTGTTACCCTCAATATCTGCCTTCTCACCTATGTTTCTGTCATCTGCAAACCTGGCAATAGTACGTTAATGTTCCTCAACAAAATCATTATATATATTGTAAATAACTGTGGCCCACACACAAATCTCATCCTGAAAATGACCCCCTTTATCCAAACTCTCTGCCTTCCATTAATTAGCCATGTGTATTATTTCTTGTATCCGGTGCCTCAATATAATTTTTGTAATATATTGGCCAGAATTATTCACAGCAAACAAGGTGTTGCCTCTAAGTAAGATTCTAAACCAGTCTAACATAAGGTCTCTGCTTTATAATTCTCTTTGTCTGGAAATGAGCAGGCAGAGCCAAGTTAATGAACACAGCAGGACTATTGGTCTGAAATGTATTTATTTTAATACAAAGAATACAACAGGTAAGGCAAATGAACTCAGTATCTGGATTAGTACATAGGACAACAATATTACAACTATTACAGAAACTTAGCTGAGAAAAGGGCAGGACTGGCAGTTCAAGGTTCCAAGGGTTAGAGAGGGCAAGAGAGAGGGATGTAGAAGGGTTGCAGGGAGTTGCATTATTGATTAAGGAGAATGTCACAGTTGTACGAAAAGAGGACACCTCAGAGGGCTAATATAGCAAGGCCACAGGAGAGAACTTAAAAATAAGATTCTTTGGGACAGGATTTACTTGCCTTTGGAGAAGGATAGAACATTACAGCACAGTACAGGCCCTTCGGCCCTCGATGTTGTGCCGACCTGTCATACCGATTCTCAAGCCCAGCTAAGCTACACTATTCCATGTACGTCCATATGCTTATCCAATGACGACTTAAATGTACCTAAAGTTGGCGAATCTACTACCGTTGCAGGCAAAGCGTTCCATTCCCTTACTACTCTCTGAGTAAAGAAACTACCTCTGACATCTGTCCTATATCTTTCACTCCTCAATTTAAAGCTGTGCCCCCTCGTGCTCGCCGTCACCATCCTAGGAAAAAGGCTCTCCCTATCCACCCTGGATTTGGATTAGGAATATTCCACAGCACAACATCGTGGGCCGAAGGGCCTGTACTGTGCTGTACTTTTCTATGTTCTATGTTCTATGTTTTATCTACCTCTCCTTATAGCTAATATACTCCAATCCAGACAACGTCCTGGTAAACAGCTTTTGCATTGGACTTATTAAGGATAGTCAGCATGGCTTCATGTGAGCGAAGTCTTGTCTCACAGACTTGATTTAGTTTTTTGAGCAAGTATTAATGATGACTGATGAGAATTGGGATGTCACAAGGGATGTAGTCTACATGGACTTTATTACAGCATTTGACAGTCCCTCACGGTTGGCTGATCCAGAAGATTACATCATATCAGATCCGTGGTGATTTGGCACATTAGATACAAAATCCACTAGGTGATAGAAGACAAAGGATAGTTGCGGAGGTCTGTGTCCAGTGTTGTTCAACAAGGATCAGTACTGGGACCTCTGCTGTTTGTAATGTATATGTAAATGATTTGGATGAAAAGTCGGTGGTCTGATTAATAAGTCTGCAGATGACAAAATTTGGAGTTGTAGATAGTGAGGATGGTTATTAAAGGATACAGCAGGATACAGACCACTTAGAAAGTTGGGTGAAGAAAAAGCAGATGGAGTTTAATCCAGACAAGTGTGAGATGATGTATTTCAGGAGGTTAAATTCAAGAGTAAAACACACAGTAAATTATAGGATTCTTGGAAGCATTGATATACAGAGGAATTATGGAATGTAAGTTAATTGCTCCCTAAAAGTGGCAACAAGACAGGATAAGGTGATAAATAAGGCATAAAGCATACTTGCCTTCATTAGTTGGAGCACTAAGTATAAAAGTTGGCAAGTCATGTTACAGCTGTATGAGGCTTAAGTCAGGCCACATTTGGAGTAGTGTGTGCAGTTCTGGTCATCACACTATTATAGGAAGGATGTGGAGGCTTTGGGGAGGGCGCCAAAGCTGTTTACCAGTTCGTTGTCTGGATTGGAGTATATTAGCTATAACGAGAGGTAGATAAAACATAGAACATGGAAAAGTACAGCACAGTACAAGCCCTTCGGCCCACGATGTTGTGCTGTGGAATATTCCTAATCCAAAAATAAAATAACCTAACCTACATTCCCCTCAATTCACTGCTGTCCATGTGCATGTCCAGCAGTCGCTTAAATGTCACTAATGACTCTGCTTCCACGACTACCATTGGTAAACTATTCCATGTGCTCACAACTCTCTGGGTGAAGAACCTCCCTCTGACGTCTCCTCTATACCTTCCTCCTAACACCTTAAAACTATGACCCCTCGTAGCAGTCAATCCTGCCCTGGGGAAAAGTCTCTGGCTATCGACTATCCGTGCCTCTCATTACCTTGTACACCTAACATGCATTGTTTTTGCTACAGTGTCAGAGACTGAGGGGCGACCTGATAGAAATATATAAAATTATGACAGGCATGGATAGGATGGATGGTCGGAATCTTTCTCCTAGGATGAAACTGTCAAATAATAGGGGACATGGGTTTAAGCTGCGAGGATTATGTGAGGTAAATTTTTTTATACAGACGGCGGTAGATGCCTGGAACATGCCAAAGGAGGTGGTAGAAGCACAGACAATAGCAATGTTTAAAAGGCACTCATGGGATTATTTTGGAATGGCATCATAGTTGGCACAGACATGGTAGGCCAAAAGGGCCTGTACAGTTCTATGTTCTATTGCTTGGCTTTACTTTTCTTACACCTTAGCACTCAAATAATAAGGACTATCAGAAATGCTTGACACCATCCCATTGTGAGGCTTACCGGAAGAAGATTGGCTGGTCCCCAAATGGCACCGAGACACCCTCTGGCTCACTGACTGGCACTCTGCTCGCAGCAGTCAAAGGATCCAGCCTGTGTTTGCTGTGACCTGGTACAGTAATAATGGGTCCATGGTCTGCAGCACTGATTCCATTTTTGGAAAGGCTGCTGCTGATGTCTGTTCCAGGAGCAGTTTTTCTCACTGGGGACAAGAGATACAGAAAATGTCATTCATGCAGTAATGGTAACACAAGCTGCTTTCCTATATTTCAAGTAAGTGAATCTCAAATAATGTCCCTAAACTTCATGGTGAATAAACATGACAAGCAGCCAAGAAAAAATGGATGGAGATCTGTTCGCACCAATTGCTTTTTATCTTGCTTATTTTTCTATCTAATCCTCAGCAATCAGAAGCAGGGAGATTTCGTACCACCGTCAACCTCTGCTTCACCAACTTATGCCCCACGTTCAACCCAGACGGCATTGAT